>NW_026033705.1:0-528 GCF_019186545.1 Solanum stenotomum
CGAATATGCCATCCCCTATCCAAGTGTCAACAAATGATCTGATTTTTCCACCTGAATTTTGTCCATATTCTAACACTTGCAATGTCACTAGAACTTCCACTATACGCTCTTTGAAAAAGCCTTTGATGATAATCCACTTTTCATGCCAACTACACCTAGTAATACAGTCCCACAACCTAGAATGGAGCAAAAATACAACAATGATCCTCCACCCAAAGTTTAATATGATAAAAATTATACTTCTTAATTGACTTTTAAAATTCCAGGCTCTTACACTCACACTCATCAGTTTAGTTCCCCTGTTGAAGCTGCAAAAGTTGTTAAGAACGAGGAACATGAAGAAATGTCTAGAAAAATCTCCATGTCCCCGTGTTCATCTACCCATCGGTTTTAAAACTCTAAAGTTTGAGAAATATGATGGACATGGAGATCATATAGCTCATTTAAAAAGATATTGTAATAAACTGAGGGGCTGGAAGAAAAGAAGAATTGATCATGGATTATTTTGGAGAAAGTTTGATGGGAATT
>NW_026033706.1:0-702 GCF_019186545.1 Solanum stenotomum
AAACAGATATGGATGAAGTCTGAAGATGGATTTTATCACTACTTAAGCCAGAAGAACGACCTACGACACGAGCACCAAAAGAAGTATTTATTTCAGCAGAATTATTAACCAGATATTGTAAGCTAATTGGTCATAAATACACGGACCATATATTTTCAAAATGCAACGGAGAAGATAATATAATTCCAGATGTCCAGCTGGAATGATTAAATGAGATAGAGACGGAAGAAGATAAGAAGAAGAAGAAGATAAAGTCTTAGATAAAAGTGATAAGGAAGAAGACATAGTCATGAAAAGTCTTAAAGTAAATAGTGGAAAGTTAAAGTAAAGACAAAGTTTTTTGACTTATTGTGTAAATCATTGTAAAGTGTAGTAATTCTATAAGTGTAGTAAGTGAACAAGTGTATGGTGTGTCATAAGTAGTAGGTATGGTGTGTCATACTATATTATTAGGCACATTATTATACTATATAGGTACATTATTAAGTAGTGTGTACGTGGAGTATTGCAAAAGGTTGTAAAAGTAGCACATTATTGTAAGTAGTGTAGTACATGAGAATTCCTCTCTATATAAGGGAGGATATATGTAAATAAGAAGATAGGCAATGCCTAATGTAATAAACATTTTCTTGAAAACACTCTCTCCCCTAAGTTATAAAAATACTTAAAAGTTGATATGGAGAAATCTGAAATCCAATCAGA
>NW_026033707.1:0-785 GCF_019186545.1 Solanum stenotomum
ATAATGATGATGATAAGAATAATAAGAATAACAATAATAATAATATGTGGAGATTTTCTCTACTATAGGTTAGTACTAGGCTAGAACTTATTTAGCGTTTAATTAATTTTGGGGACTTTAAAGTTTTTCAATTGAGGATCCAAGCTACCATAGGTGTTTTCAATATACATTAATAAACTAAACTTATTTACGGAAATTCGATTTCAAATTTTGAAGCTTCAATCTTCTATTGAGGATCCAAGCTATCATAGGTGTTTTAAGTAGACATTAATAAACAAAACTTATTAACGGAAATTCGATTTTCAAATTTTGAAGCTTCAACCTTCAGCAATGACTGCATATAGTTTCAATGAAATGTCAATAGCATTTCATAGTAACTCCAATATAAAAAAAAAAGGATATGACACAAGTACCCCTAGATTGTTATCGAAATTTCAAAGTCACACCTTAACTAAACTAAGGTTCTATTACCCCTGAATTCATTTTTTTTTTTGTAATTTTACATACCTATGTGACACACTCCGTGACTCCACGTAGTTGAGGCATGTGAGAGATGTTTGGATGCCATGTAAGTCAAAAAGGTGTACAAAATTACAAAAAAAATGGATTGTGTGTGTGGGGGTAATAGGACCTTAGTTTTGTTAAGGTGTGTCTCAGGAATTTCGTTCATAGTCTAGGGATACTTTTGCATTATCCCACATAATATGTAGATTTCTCCCAAAATAGGAGGCATTACCAATCACTCAGCTATATATACATATATACATATGAGACAATTTGTTTCA
>NW_026033708.1:0-3613 GCF_019186545.1 Solanum stenotomum
GAGTCCTCCATTTCGGGGACGTTGCTTACACTACAAGAAAAAGGATTAATAGAGACCAACTTTTAGAGACGAGTCAAAAATCTAGTCCTTGAAAGTATGCTTATAGAGATGGGTTTTCCTTCTGGTCCCTAGTTCGCTATTTTAATTTTTCTTATAACGAAGAGACCTAATATGGTCTCTATATTAAAGAAATAACTAGTCCCTAAAACTAAATTTAGCGGACAAAAGGCGCCTCTTATCTCTCTAAAAATTCAGTTCTCGGGTTGTAGGCAAATATATTTCCCAAAAGCAATAAAATCTGTAAACCCTAATATCCTCACTATTGTTATCCGGCGTTGAATGCTTTATGTTCCCTGATTAAAGAATTTTTAGGATGAAGATGTGGGTCATGAGAAAGCCACCTTTAAGTGCGGCTCCTTTGATTTGATGAAGAAGGTTGTAGCTAGGCTTTGGAACAACTGCAATAATCAAGGCAATATAGGTAATTTTCTATTTCATTGATTCCTTAAATTGGGTTTTATGAAATTCTATGAAATTCAATCAGTGGTCTAAGATTGTTTTGCCTTCGTATGTGTTATGTTGGATTCTCAAGAGGTGTGGTGTGTTGGTTTCCAATTGTTCACTGCCGCAACGAGTGTGGAGCCATATATTCATGCTCAACTTTGTTGTTTGCTTCTTTCACTTGGTAGTTAAACTAGAATCCCTGTGTTTCTTTTATAGAATTTCACTGTGTAAATACTTCTTCTCTTAAAGAAGTTAACTATTTATTTTCAGGTTTCGGATTAAAGGTTCTGTGAACAAATCAATTAGATGCCTGTTTGAGGTAAATTTATCTCTAAAGTATATGATATTATGGTTATAAATGTGATCCTTAATAACACATGAGATTCATCAAAACTTAAACCACAGAATGTAGTGAGTATCTGTCCTCCCTTTTGTATTTCTCTTGCCCTGCAGTTTTCTTTTAGTTTTTGTTAAATCTTAATCCTCATTTGTATTGTGTTGCTTGCATTTTTTTTCCTTCCGGAACTGCATTTCCCTTACAAATTCCTTTATGTTCATCATATTCATAGAATTACTGTACATTGAGCACATTAATACTCCATCTTGTTTGCTCATTGCTAAGTCAACAAAACTGGACAGTATGTCTTGACAAAGAAATACAAAATGAAGAGATTAATAAGAGGTATGTCTAACTCATATGCGATACTCCCCAAGTCCTAGCAAGAATGTGAAAGTTATAGCGGATAATTCAACTATATACGCACATTGTACTTCTTCAAGCATATCTATGATAACATATCAAAGAAAATTGTATGAATGATAACCGGAGAAAGCTAGCAATTCACCCATCCAGAACCAAATGGTTCATTTAGCTTCCTCCCAACTCACTGAATGTGTTTCTTCCTAACCTTCAGCACACCATTTTCTTTATGTCCAGGGAGAGTCAAGCAGTACTCCATCCTGCTTTGATTGTGCTCAACTCACTGAAGTTAATCCTTCTGAACCTTTGGTAGACCATTTTCTTTTTGTCGTGATAGGTTCTTATGGTATAGACGAATGACTTTCTTAATGTTCTTCTTTTGTTTAATTGTCCTTATTTTTTATATCTCTACAAGGAAGAGTTATTATATTTTTATCTTCTTTAATATTTCTTGTTTGAGAACCTTCTTGAAAGGGAGCACATGGCCAAATAAATGATATTTTAATATGGATATTTGAACAAGGCCATCGACAAAAGCATAATTGTGTTTCTTACTACGCTCGATACCCCTGTATATACATTTTACTTCTCTTTCCCATGACCCCTTATAACATTTCGGAACTGGTCAGTGAAATCCTCAATAGGTAAACTGTGGAGTGCCCTGTTTTAGATAGACAATATGTTTCTTAGGTGGTGCCACATAGTTCTTTATCCCAAAACTTCTCAATTGACAATAACTTGATTAATAGCGTAACTAGAAGCTAAGCAACCGACGCTTAGTTCTTATTCCCATAGTTCAAAAACTTACAATGACTTTATAAGCACATATGTATCAAAGGCGTCTTCTAATATGGCAGAAAATGGTGGCAGTATTGAAGAATCTCTTGTCTAATAGTGAATAGGAACCCAAAGTATAATAGTTAATGAGTTCAAAGATTTTTCTTTTAAGCTATTAATATTCTACTCTTCTGCCTAAGCTTTTGAGCTATTAATATTCTACTCTGCTTGCACTTTATAGGTTTACGTTTGCTTCCATTCTAGGCTCTTTTCTATCTTACAAATAACTTTTACACATACGCCATGGGTTGAGAGAAATGAGAGTCTTATGATGTTTGTACTCAAATGGTTACCTGTAGAAGTTATGGGATCAGAGAGAGCATGTATTTATCAAAATCATCATTTCAATTACTTTCACTAAAAACAAAAGCGTTGCTCGCATTAATTTATATATATATATTATTTGTGTTATATTTTCTTTGATAAAACTGAGTAGGAACTTAAATACGTAATTAGTCTTTCAAATTTCATGTTCATCCGCACAAGCATAGTGTTATCTCTCCGTATAAAATTTATTTGTAGATGCTAATTTAGTAGGATTGTGTAACTCAATATTAGAAGTTAGAATTGTCAATGCTTTCTTAAGTACTTTATGCATCTTCCTTCTTTCAATATATTTATTTTATTTTCTCTTCTTATGAATTATCACTGTGTTTATTAATAATGGACCTGCTTTTATTGTAATTGGAAAACCTAATATGTGTTTGTGTGCTGGTGTTTGACCTCATGATCACAGTTTGCCATCAAATGTAGATGAAAAGGAAGCTGGCAATAGTTGAGCTAATGAAAATCGTGAGTTTTTTTCTTCTGATTATTATTTGTTGAAAAGTATTTCTTTTCTGATTTATATAGTAGAGAATTTTTTTTTGATGGTTATCATGTATTTGAAACTGAGCACTTGTCTGAAGTGTATGAAGTACATATATGTGAAACCTATATGGTTTGGAAAGTAAGGTAACTAGTGGACTCGTGGAAAAGTTTTAGGCTAAGTTGCTCGGAATCTCCAAAATATCGCCGCTCTTGTGTCGGAATAAATCTTAGTAATAAGGAGATGATTTTGTTGCTATTTAGGTAGGTAGGGTGGGGGGTGAGGGTTGATTGTTGCGTAGGACTTATCAGGTGTCAAATTACTAAATTTTTTGTAGCTCCGGTAGGTGGACAGAGGTGTTGTTGTCAGGTTATTTGCATATGTTATCCCTAGACTTGGTAGATGTAACTATCTCACTCCTTGTTTAGTTTCCAGTGTATTAGTGGTGTGGATCAGCTGGAAAGAAACTTTCAATATTCTATGTCATTCTCCATAGAGTTAGAAGCATATCATGATTTTGAGTTGAGAAGTGAAAAGTTTATCTCTTTATTGTTAATGATAAAACGTAACATAAAAAAAATTTGGTTTATTTCTTTTTGCCTCTGTTAATTTGTGGGTTCATCTATTGTATTCTTATCATTTTGAGGTAAGTATATATGCTTTACGTGTTATAGCCTACAACTTCTCTAGGCATGTGTCTACTTTTTTCAAACTAAATGTACCAGCATGTCATTCGATCTTGTAAATTTACTATAGAGGTTGAG
>NW_026033709.1:0-3608 GCF_019186545.1 Solanum stenotomum
AATTGTAATTATCAAACTATAGCTATGTAAAGTAATTAGGCTATTTTTGAGTGACTGTAGGTGAAAGTTCCTCTTTTTAGAATTTAAAATTTATAAACTCATAATCTTAATTAGATCCTTTGCTCTAACGTGTACTTTTCATGCATATAACTTATATGATTTTATAGATTATTTTATCTAGTCATGACTCATGATGGTTTAGTTTGCATATGATATATTAAAGTTTGATTAGATTTGGTTAACCTACTATTGGAAAGAAAATAGCACAAGACAATAATCTAAAGGAAAAAGACACACATATATACATTGTTAATCTAAATTCTCTTTAGACGGAAAATTACACTGTTTGTACAATGTTAACATTATCTTTTATGTAGATGTTTTAAATGTTAAACTTGTTTGTGTTTCCTTCTTCATATTTAAAGCTTCAAATAAAAATCCTTACTCCACCATGATATACCTCCATAATATTTATGTTTCATATGACTATACAAATAATTGAACAGCCGATCAACTTCAGTTCACAAGAGTCATTTTTATTTCTTTTTTATATATTTGCATTATTTCGATATATAAAGACTATAGTTCCATTCCACTTGTTAGTCGTTCTATTAGTTTAAAATTAATACTTCCTTCGTCAGATTTTGTGTGACGCCCTTTGACTTGACACAGTGTTTAAGAGAAAAAGAAAGACTTTTGAAATTTATAGTCTAAAATAATTTTAGATATTTGTGCGATTGAAATTCATTTCATTAAGGGTAAAAGAAGGATTTTAATGTTAAATTGTTTCGTTTGTTTGAAATCAACACTTCTTCAATTTCTTCATTTTCATCCCTTTGCTCGTCTTTTTTACGGAAAGAAATTAAACCGTTAATGAAGGAATTAAGTTGTTTTCAAAAGAAAAAAATACTTATTTCTGAAAAAGGAATTTCAAAATTACATTAGCTGAACTCACTTCCATTTGCTTCTTTTTATCTCGTTTGTGTGCTTGGTACCGGAGGAAACTCAATTTCAGGTTGAAATTTTTAATTCTTGAAAATGGTAGGGGTGCTTTCCAGATGAATATGGTAGTGGTGAAGGAGAGAATGAGGTGGTTGACAATAAGAGAGAAAGAGAAGGATGGATGGTGGCAGCAATATCGGTGGAAATGGTGGAGATGGTGGTGGAAGTAGTTACGTCAGGTTTAATTAAGGAAGAAAGAAGAAGAAAGAGATATAAAAAAAAAGTAAAAAAAGGTCTCTCACGCTCTGAATGTATGTGTACTGCACTTCCCATGCCACATCAACGAAAAATGTTTAATAGGTACTAGTTTTGAATAATATAACTGTTCAATAGGTACATACTCTAGTAGAGATGTTTAAGTGAAATATCCGGACAACTTTGAGTGGTTGTGGATGACTTAAGCCTATAAAGTTTGTTAGACATGGATAAGATGAAATCTTCACGCCAAGTGGCAAAAGATTATTGCTCTCTTTTTTATTTTACTTTTTTCTAAAGAGAGTAAAAATACCAAAAAAATTTAAATCCTAAAAATACGACACTTTAATGATTTTAATTTTTTTCAAATTAAACATACTAAAATTGAATGAAAATCAAAATGACAGATTAATCCCAAACATAACATTTAATGTTGAAATAGTGTAGAAGGAAGGATAAAAAATTACAAGCCTGCAAGTGTACATTAGATATATCACATCGCTCGATAGAATCGAGTTATATAATATATATAGTACATTCCTCCATAGAAATTCATTTACGCTTTAAAGCGATAAATAATTGACATGCTTTCTTGTAATTTATTTTCATCCATGCTGAAATCTTATCGCTTTTGAGAATAGTCCTTGTAAAAGCTTCTTTTGCTATTTCTCTCCCAAAATGATTGATGAAAAGTCCTTCGTAAACAGCCCTTAGGTTTATCATTAAAGTCTTTGCATCAGCCTCATCCACAAGCTTTGATTTGGGATGTGTTAACTCTATTCTCTCTATGCTAAAACAATCATTTTTCTCCACCACTTTAGTCATGTCTTCAATAGAGGGAAAATACACTGGCACATTGAATGAGTTAACTAAAGACTCATCTAACTTACCCTGTGGAAAAAAAAGAAGAAAGAAACCTCAATTATTGTAAATGTATGGCTATATCTAACTAGTTCTTCTGTTTCAATTTATTTGTCTGATTGTTATTTGATACGAAGTTTAAAAAAGTAAAGAAGACTTTTGAATCTTATGGTCTTAAACTAAAAATACGCTGACTGTATCAAAAAGGAAAGTTGAAATTAAAAGGTTAACCAGACAAACAAATTGAAATGGATGAAGTACCAAGTAATTTAACTACCTACCTCGTTCACCAAAGCCATAAGAATAGAACCAAAAAATTTCAAGAGACGTTCACTTAATTGTGGTGAAATTAGAAGCATCATTCCACCAGGAACAATTTCCTCAGCTCTTGCACTGAAGAACATTTCCATGTCCTTTTCAAATTGAGCAACATAAGCATTCATTACTTCAATATTTGAAGCACCTATATAATGAATCAAACCCTTGTTCCATGATGGAGATTTCTCATCTAACAACTCTTTTGGAGTCTTAGATAACCAATGTATAGAAGTAGAACAATGAGCAAAATGTATTGATCGCGATGGAAATAATCTACCATGAAAAGATCCTGGAACTCCAAATGCATAGTAGGATCGATCAATAGGTAGTGATCGAAAGAGGGTGTTGAAATCATTAGTGACATGATCATTGAAGAATATTTGGAATTCAGGAATATTATTTTTGTATTTTTCCTTTAAAGCTTCTACAACATGTTGCATTGCACTAAAAGTGTTTGGTCCAATTGAACATCCCAACTCTGTAATACGAAATGTGTTTGAAGAAGATAACATGATTTTAATGTCAAGCTTTCGAATAATTACATCTCTCACCATCTCCTTTGCACTATCTAACACTTCTTTCTGCATTCAATAACAAATAAAATTTACTTATTTTACTATTATAGGGGGTAAAGTTCGTACAGTAAATTTAATATGACATATATAATATATTGCATTTTATTGTCGCCGTGGATAAATTTAGTTACTGTACAAACAATGTATTGATGTATGGTGTGCATTTAGGATCAAACGCTTACCATTATATCAAAAATTACAACTAGTAATAGCAAGGGCACAATTTTTTTCTTAACTAAGTCCATCATGCATGCGTCATCCATCCAGACCATGCCACCCCCTTGTGGACTGCCATAGGCAAAATGTTGCATTACCCATCATGGTGCTTGATGAATTCTTAATTTAGAGTTGGGAAAAGGCTCAAATATGCTATTGAACTTTGAGAAAAGATGCATTTATGTCATCCGTTAAAAAATTGACTTATCTATGTCATTGTCGTTTGAGAAAATGTTCATTCATGTCATTATATTTAAACTTTGGTTTTGCAAAACCATATTTTACCCCAACAAGACCCCCAAACAACTTTTAACACTTTTCAAATTTCGTCCACATCATTAATTTTAATTTTTTTACAGCAAAAACCAAAGTTCTAATATCATTTATGGAGTTAAAAAAAACTCATCCATATTAAAAAAAATGAAAATTAGTCTTAAAATT
>NW_026033710.1:0-24310 GCF_019186545.1 Solanum stenotomum
CATAGTCATCAACAAGATATTGTGCAACATTATTACACTCAACTTCAACTGCCCCATGCAATAAAAGGAAGCTATCTATTGGAGACAATGGGGGTCCAAAATTTCAGAAGGAAGAAGTTGAAAAGACCTAAACCCTAAACCCTTAACCTCAAAGCCTAAATTCTAAACCATGAACCTAAACCATAAACCCTAAACTTAGAACACCAAAACCCGGAACACTAACCCCTAAACCCACAACCCTAAACCCTAAACCTTAAACCCTATTCCTCAAACCCAAAACCCTAAACCCTATACCCTAAACCCAAAACCCTAAACTCTAAACCCTAAAAGCTAAACCATAAACCTTAAACCCTATATGTAACCATAAACCATAAACCCTAAACCCTAACCCTAAACCCTAAATCCAAACTCAAAACCCTAAACCCTAAACTCAAAACCCTAAACCCTAAACCTAAACCCTAAACCCTAAACCCTAAGCCCTAACGCTAAATCCAAAACCCTAAACCTAAACCTTAAACCCTAAACTCTAAATCCTAAACGCTAAACCCTAAACCCTAAACCCTTAATCATAACCTCTAAACCCTAAACCCTAAACTATAAACCTACAATTTGAAACCCTAAACCCTAAAACCTAAACCCTAAATCCTAAACCTAAAACCTTTAACTCGACTGGCCTCCTTGTTCATAGTGGTTGAGTAGTTTTCTCCATACAACTAGTTGGTCAAGGGTTCAAAGGCTGGTAACGAGAAGGAGAAAAGAAAAAAACCTTTATCCCAAAGCCCTAAACCCTAACCCCAAAACCCTAAAGCTTAAACCCTAAAATCTAAATGCTAAACCCTAAACCCTAAACGTTAAACCCTAAACACTAAACCCAAAACCCTAAATCCTAAACTCTTAACCATAAACTCGTAACTCTAAGCCCTAAAGTCAAAATCATAAACCCTAAAACCTAAACCCAAAAATTAAAACCCTTAACCCTTAACCATAAACCCTAAATTCTAAACTGTAAACCCTTAACCCTTAACCATAAACCCTAAACATAAACGTAAACCCTAAATCTAAACCCTATATCCTAAATTCTAAACCCTAAATCCTAAACTCTAAACTCTAAACGTTAAACCCTAAATCCTAAACACTAAGCCAAAACCCTAAACCCTCAACCTACAAGTCAAAACCCTAAACCCTCAACCTAAAACTCAAAACCCTAAACCCTGAACCTTAAACCCAAAACCCTAAACGCTAAAACCTAAACCCTAAATCCTAAACACTAAACCAGAAACCGTAAACCCTTAGCCATAAACCATAAACCCTAAACCCAAAACAATAAACTTACAACCCAAAACCCTAAACGTTATACCCTAAACCTAAAAACCCAAACTCTAAACCCTAAAAGCCAAACCATATATCCTAAACCCTATATGTAACCAGAAATCATAAACCTTAGACCCTAAACCCTAAACCCTAAACTCAAAACCCTAAACCCTAAACCTAAACCCTAAACCCTAAACCCTAACCCTAAACCTAAATCCTAAACCCTAAACCCTAACCCTAACCCTAAACCCTAAATACAAAACCATAAACCTATCCCTTAAACCCTAAACTCTAAATCCTAAATGCTAAGCCCTAAACACTAGACCCTAAATCCTAACCTTTAAACCCTAAACCCTAAACTCTAAAACTATAACTTGAAACCCTAAACCCTAAACCCTAAATCCTAAACCTAAAACCTTAAATCTTTAACCCGACTGGCCTTTTTGTTCATAGTGGTTGAGAAGTTTGCTCCATACCACTAGTAGGTCAAGGGTTCAAAGGCTGGTAGGAGAAGGAGAAAAGAGAAAAAAAACCTTTAACCCGAAACCCTAAACCCTAACACTAAAACCCTAAAACCTAAACCCTAAACCCTAACACCAAAACCCTAAACCTTAAACCCTAAAACCTAAACCCTAAACCCTAAACCCTAAACCTTAAACCCTAAACCTACAACCCCATCACTTCTTCATTTCCCAATTTTTTTCTCTCTCTACTTTCCCTCTCTACGCGGAACTCGCTCTAATTTTACACAGCAGGTACAGCCCCAATGGCTAGTTCACCAGCTGGAATGGCATGTGAGCCTCTAGTGGGCCTCTTCAGGCCGCCGGACCAGGGCCAGCAGAGGCGCCTTGAGCAGACGAACAAAACCCATCAGGAATCACCTTCCAATTCAACCTACAACTCCACGAATTCGCGAAACAATGAAGCAATGCATATCGCAATTCAGAGAAGGAGTTGGACAGGATTCAAAAAATTATTTCCCTAGATCGTGATAAGGTGATTCATCGAAAGCTGTGTAGTGGGGATGATTCTCCTACTCAAAGGCTACAACATACTAAAAAATCATGTGATTCCACCTCCCCAATTGAGAGAACTGAGGAGATGAATTCTGGGAAAAGTTTCAAAAAATCGCCTGAGTGCCGCCTTCAGATTCGTCCACCTTCACGCCAATTTCATGGCGATTTGAACACTGGGGATTACTCACCTGGTGAAGAAGTACATCTCAGTGCAATTTCAAGTAAAATGGATGGTCCAATCACCGGAAACATGAATTCCGATGAGCAAATAGCTGAAAAATCCAAAAGTGACGGCGGCACTGCTACTGAGAATTATTCGATGGAGGAAGAGGTCCATCTTACCAACATATCCATCAATATAACTCAAGAACATCACCAAGAAGCAATTCAGGCAAGCTTAGATAATTCTACAACCAATAAACATGTTGAAGTTAAAGAACTCAATGGCAGAACTGAAGCAGCTAAGCAGGGGACATTTTCTCGAGATCGTTCAGGTCCTAATGGTAAAAAACAAGACCTACAATCAATGGAGAAACAGAAATTAACCATGAATTCGAAGCAGGAAGATACACGACTAAGTCAAGACCCAAATGATCGACATGGCAATACAAAGTCAACAAGTTTGGAAGTAATTGAAGTGGAACGCTCATCACATTTCTCATTTGGAGTCAAACCAACGGATACAATTCCAAGCAATGAAGGACAATAAACGACAGGTAAGACCACTAACTACAATAATGAATTTGATCATAGTCATAGGTAGGAATACCAGGCAGCAGACAATAATGCATCAAGAAAAAATTCGACTAAGGGTGGTACTCAAGCAGGTAAGTCTTCTCACTCTAACTTGAGTAGAAATGTTGTTAGCTTGAGTAGTAGTGTTGATCATGTGAAGGCTAGTGCAAAGGGACAAAAGAATGGTATGCTGAATGATCCGGAACAGGGCAGGGGGAACATTGCATACCAAAAGCAGGTTGAATGAAATCATAGTATTGAGAAAAACAAAGGTCAATCTCCTCTATCTGATCATGGAGGGAACTCTGAACCCAATAATTATCATAAGGAGTTCCCTAAAATTTCCAGTAATTTTGATAGACACACTATTTCCAATCACAAAGGTCAGCAAAATAATCTTCCCAACCAATCCAAAGGCCCCAACAATACCGATGAGAATCAGTAAACCAAACAGGATCAGAATACAGAACCTACTCCTTATACAGTGGTACAAACGCTGGCTGCAAGACTTAGGCAAATCCATGCTACACATGCTACCTCCATAGAGCTGGTTCCCCAGACATACTACCAAACAAGGCCAACCTGCAGTGATTTACGATATGGATGACTTCAAGAACAAATTTGTTGTGGACTGGAAGTATACCCTAATAGGTAAATTCAGAACCACCATGTAGAATATAGAACTCATAAGGAAAAGCTTCATCCTACAAACTCAACTGAATGGGAGGGGTCAATATTGCTCACTATAATGCTAGGCATGTTTTTATTGATTCGGACAATGAATTGGACTATAACACTGTATGGACACAACAACGAATGACTATCGAGGGCAAACTTATGAGAATACAAGCTTGGACTCCTAATTTAAGACCTGAAGAGGAAACACCCAATTCCCTATATGGGTACTACTGCCAGGATTACTGTGGCATTGCTTCAAGAAAGAATTCATCACACCTCTATTAGAGTATGTGGGCAAGGTTTTATACTTAGATGAAACCTTTATTAAAAGAAATAGCTAGTATGGCCAAGGAAAAATTCCAAGTGTACCTCACAAAGGCTCGACCTAGACATGTTTGGATTGGTTTGGATGATGAACACCTCATTATAGGGAGATGGCAACCTATTGAATATGAAAACATTCCCCCTTACAGTGAATACTGCAAACATCAAGGCCACATGGTAGGTGATTGTAATTTCAAAATAAGGGATGAGGACTTCAAAAAGAGAAAAGAGTTAGGTGCAAAATGAAAAACATGAATAAAGGTGAACAGGGTCAGCATGGAGGAGATCACCGGCAAATCAGGACAAGAGAATAAGAGGGACAACACCAACAAAACACGAAGGATGGAAATTATGCACAATAACCTGAGCAGCAAAAGGAAGAAGAATGGCAAGTGTCAAGAAGAAGAAATAGTAAATCACGGGATGAAAAAATGCGAAAGACAGTGTGGAGACCAACCTCACCACAACACAAAATGTCAAAAGAGCAACCACAAATCACAGCTCAACAGCCAGGTACAGTCAACACTTCTAATCAAATTCTTTTACTAACCTTAATATGCAGGAAAAACACACTGAAGACATCCAGGAGCATAACAATAGTGATGGGATAACACCAATTGAAGCACAAAGCAGGTCTAAAGCAGACCATAACCAAAAAGCATAAGTCAAGCAAATAGGAAACAAAGTAAACAACAAGACCACATGTATTGACTCAATGTTCCCAATTCCCACAGACCCCAACATTTCATATTTTGATGGTGCTGCTAAAGTTGAAGGAGGGATGGATGGGGGATGTCAGGAGAAACACACTAACATGCAGGAAGAAGGATCCAAAGAGGGGAATTTGACTGATGTTTTGAATGAGGGTACACACTTTGACCATAGTTCAGACCTTACAACTCCTGCTACCACTACAAGTCAGCAACTTAATTCTGATCAGCAACAGGTACAACATCAGGATCATGCAGGGGCAAGAACACAGATTAATGTTGACAATAACAAGAAAAAACAACAAGGGATGGCAAGAGCTGCAGGACAACAAGATAAAAGATCTATGGCAAAGGATATGGGAGCTAAAGCTAGTACTAGTAATAAGGGGAACACTACCAAAAGCAAAAACAAACCTAGAAAAAAAAGAGTTAGGCTGCAAAAAAGAGACAAAACATGCAGCGAGGCAGTGATCAACATGGTTCTTAACAAGGGAGTGGGGAAAGCTGCAAGAAGTTTATTATGGTTGATGAGCAGTTGGGCATGGACATTACTCCTTTACAAACCCAATACATGAACCCCCCTCTTAATGTCCCTCCAGATAAAATGCCTGAAAAGTGTCAAATGAACAAAGGTCCGACTATTTATGAATATGTTGTTGATAATTCAGAAGATGAATTTGATGTGGATAATCAATCACTCAATGGCCCTGATGAAGATGATGAAAGTAGTGAATTACTAATTAGAGCTTTTAGACTTCACCGGGACAAAGGCCTTGCAGAGGAAATTCAACAGGTTGCTAATAAGCAGGGATTATCCACAGAGGAATTCATCATGATAGGTTCAAATTCAAAGTCCAAGATATCAACTATGTCATAGTAGGCGGACCAAACACTAGGTTGTTAACTTCCAGATCATCTCAATGATTAGTACAATCATTTGGAATGTGATGGGGATCAACACCCAGGGTGTAATTGAAAGACTCAAAATGCTCAAGAAGATACATCATCTCTCTATCATTGCTATCCTCGAACCTTTCTCAGATACTACTCACATTCAAAGTTTTAAGAAGCAATTAGCTATGGAATATGTTGTGAGTAAATGCAATGGCAAAATTTGGCTCTTTTGGAACATGGACATTGATTGTATAGTTCTTGAGGAAGATGAGAAACAAATTACTTGTGACATTGACCATAATGAACTCTAGACCCACTCCACCATCACCTTTGTGTATGCCAAGTGTAAGGATCAGCTCAGGAGACCTCTTTGGGATAGAATGATGCATCATGCTATAGACAACACCATCACCTGCTGCTCAGTAGGTGATTACAATGTCATCACTTCCATTGAAGAAAAGCTGGGAGGGGTACCTTATAACATGAGGAAGAGTTTAGAATTCATTGCTGGGATAGAAGCCTGTGGACTCCTAGACCTGGGCTTCAGTAGACAGAAATTTACTTGGTCCAATAAAAGGGGTATAGGTCATCGAATCTGGAAAACGATTGGACAGGGCCCTTGTTAATGATACTTGGCTGGAAAAAATGCCACAGAGCACCATCACTCACTTACCTTCTCTAGGATCTGACCACTGCCCTTACTGATAGAAATGAATGCTAGAGTGGAAGATCACATCAAGTATTTTAAATTCCTCAACTGCTGGACTGAACAACCCAACTTTATTGATACTGTTAAAACTTGTTGGGAAAGACCTATAGAGGGGAATAGCATGTGGAGATTTCATCAGAAGTTGAAAAGGTTGTCCAACACTCTTAGCTCTTGGTCTAGGAGTGAATTTGGGGATATTTTCTGTAAAGTCAAGGAATATGAAGATAGGGTCAGAGCTGCAGAAGAGAACCTCATTCATACTCACAATGGAAGTTGCAGGACTACCCTACATAAGCTTAATGCAGAGTACAGCAGATTTCTGAAATTGGAGGATTTAATTTTAAAACATAAAACTTAGTTGCATTGGTTTAAAAAGGGGGATGCAAACACTAAGTGTTTCCATTCACTGATAAGAGGAAGGAGAAGAAAACTATTTATCCATAAAATTCTGAGGGAGGATGGGGAATGCATACAGGGGGATGATAACATTGCAAAGGCTGCTAGTGCCCATTTTCAAGGTATTTTTACAGGGGTGGACAAGTCTATTAATGAGCATGCTATCAGTTGTATTCCCAGAATGGTCAACCAAGAACAAAACAATAATCTTACTGCCTTGCCTGATCTGGAAGAACTGAAGGAAGTGGTCTTCTCTATGAATCCTAATTCAGTAGCTGGTCCGGATGGGATGAATGCCCTTTTTTTCCAGAAATGTTGGCAGATTATTAAGCATGATCTCCTTAGTGTCATTCATGCTTTCTTCTATGGCCATGAGATTCCTAAATATTTCTCTCATTCTTGCATTGTTCTTTTACCTAAAGTGAGCAATCCCAACAAACTTGTTGAGTTTAGGCCCATCAGTTTAAGCAATTTCACTAGCAAGATCATATCTAAGCTAGTGAGCTCTAGACTTGGTCCCATGTTACCTAATTTAATTTCTCTTAATCAGTCTGGTTTTGTGAAAAGCACAAGTATATCAGAAAATATTATGTTGGCATAAGAGATCATCCATCAGATTAAGAAACCAAATATTGGGAGCAATGTCATTATTAAACTTGACATGGATAAAGCATACGATAAGGTCTCTTGGTCATATATATGTTTGGTGCTAAGAATAATGGGGTTTGATGAGGTCTTTATTGATATGGTTTGGAGGATCATGGCTAACAATTGGTACTCCATTATTGTCAATGGCAAAAGACATGGTTTCTTTCAATCCACAAGAGGTCTTAAGCAAGGTGACCCTTTATCCCCGGCCCTATTTATTTTAGGTGCAGAGGTCCTGTCCAGATCCTTGAACAGCCTTCACAACAATCCAGATTACTATGGATTCTTCTTGGAACCAAGAGGCCCTCAAGTGAACCACTTAAGTTTTGCTAATGACATCATACTCTTCACTTCAGGAAGACAAAAAACTCTTCAACTCATTTTGCAAACTTTGAAGGTCTATGAAGAGACCCCAGGCCAGCTTATTAACACTGACCAAAGCCATTTAATGGTCCATACTAGTGCCTTTAACAGCACTAGAGATAGGATCAAGAGGATCACTGGTTTCAGACAGAAGGAGGGCCATCTCACTTACCTTGGTTGCCCTTTATTTGTTGGTAGACCAAGGATTATTTATTTTTCTGATCTTATTATCAAAGTTTTGTGTAGAATTACACGATGGCAAACAAAATTATTGAGCTATGGTGGGAGAGATATTTTAGTCAAGCATGTCCTACAATCTCTACCTATTCACCTCTTATCAGCAGTGACCCCCCTGTTACTGTCCTAAACCAGGTCCAAAGTATCATGGATGATTTTTTCTGGGGATGGAGGAATGAAAAAAAGAAATACCATTGGGCTTCTTGGAAACATCTAAGCTTTCCTTATGAGGAGGGAGGTATTGGTATGAGAAATCTCAAGGATGTATGCATAGCCTTCCAATACAAACAGTGGTGGTGCTTTAGATCCAAACAAACCCTTTAGGGAGATTTTTTTAAGTCTAGGTATTGTCAAAGATCCAATCATATTAGTAAGAAATGGGATACAGGAGAATCACTGACCTGGAAATAGATGATGCACACCAAACACAAGGTGGAGGAGCACATTAAATGGAAACTCAACTCAGGCAATTGTTCCTTCTGGTGGGACAATTGGCTTGGTGTTGGACCCCTTGCTCAGTTCTCAACTGACGGTAACAGATTCAACAATACAACAGTAGCAGATTTTTGGGTCGAAGGGCAATGGGACTTGAAAAAGCTCATTCGACAAGCTCCTAATAATTATCTCGCCAACATACTATCCACTGAACTCTATATATAGCAGGACACTCCTGACCAAGCTATTTGGAAGCTTAACAGTGATGGTCACTTCACTTGTTCATCTGCATGGAATGAGATTAGAGAAAAAAGGACCAAGACAATTTTCAATACGCTCATTTGGCACTAGAGTATTCCTTTTAAAACTTCTTTTCTTTTGTGGAGAACATTACGTGGTAAGCTTCCTACTAACGAAAAACTAATCAGTTTTGGCAATGAGCCAACAAATTGTTGTTGTTGTTGTAACAGGCCATGTCTGGACACCATAGAACACACATTCAACAATGGAACCTCTGCTACTTACGTGTGGAAAAGCTTTGTTGCAGCTGCTGGAATCAATACAGACCATAGCTCCTTACCTCAACTCATCATGCAATGGTGGTCGATCAAATACAACAACACAGCACACAAACTACTATTACAAGCCTCACCAATATTCATTTGCTAGAATTTATGGAAGAACAGATGTGCCAGCAAACATGGAGGGAAACAATCCAATATTAGTAGAGTCAAGTATGCCATTTATAAAGACAATTACAAGCTCATGACTACAGTTTTTCCTCAAATCAAATGGAAGTCCAATCTGAGGGAACTGATCCAGCAGGGAGAAAGTTGGACTCACGACACTAAAGTTACTCTTGTTCGATGGATTAAGCCTCCAAATCAATGGGTCAAACTCAACATGGACAGCAATGCACTATGTAATCCAGGCAGATTTGGAGCAGGAGGCATCCTAAGGGGTCAAGATGGTGAAATGATACTAGCTTTCGCTACCCCCTTAGGAGAGGGCACTAACAACCAAGCGGAAATAGGAGCAGCAATATTCGGCATGACCTGGCTACTACAACTAGGCTACATGAATGTTGTTCTAGAGGTGGACTCGCAACTTCTTGTGGATTGGATCATGATTAAAGCTAAGCCTCCATGGAGCATTTGCACACAGCTGCAGAAAATTCAGAAACTCCTCAGACAGAGAAGCAACTTCAAGTGCAAACACATCCTCAGAGAAGCCAATTTTGTGGCTGATTCACTATCAAAACATAGTCACCACCTCACATGTCTTCAAATATATTGCAATACTCACCAACTACCAAAGGAAACAAGAGCATACTACCAACTCGATATGCTTGGAATGGTAGGTTCAGGAGGAGGAAAACTAAAAGGATCAAAGAGCCCCCTTGATTTTGATTCCAACCTTTTCAACCTAGCTATGGTTTTTTAATTATAGCTCTTTTGAATAGGTCTAGTTTATTTTGTTTTGTTATTGTAAAGGGAGAGTCTCCCTTATTTACTATTCCTAGTTTCTTTGTATCGAGAGGAGTCCTCTCTTAGGTGCTTAGTTTATTGGTTTATCTTTTTTGTAAGGTGATGAGTTGACTAACCTTTTAGGTAAGTCAACTACAAAACCATCATAGATTCGGAGGTTAGGTTTATGTCCCCATCCTTGTACTTATGTTTTTATTTATGCTAAGACCTGGGGTTGTTGCTAAGCCCCTGACCCCCACAAGGGTCGTTAAATTTTTTTTAAAAAAACCTACAACCCTAAACCCTAAACCCAAAGACCTAAACTTTACACCCTAAACACTAAACCCAAAACCCTAAATTTTAAACCCTAAACCCAAAACTCTTTACCATAAACTCATAACTATAAACACTAAACTCTAAACCCTAAACCCTAAACCCTTAAACCTAGACCCTAAAATTAAAACCCTTAATCCTTAACCATAAACCCTAAACTCTAAATTGTAAACCCTAAACCTTAAACCCTAAACCCTAAACCCTAATCCCTAATCCTTAATCCTGACCCCTAAATCTAAATCCTAAACCCTAAACCTAAATCTTAAACCCTCAACCCTAAATCCTAAACTCTAAACGTTAAACCCAAAATTCTAGGCCTAAACCTAAACCCTAAACCCTAAATCCAAAATCTAAACCCTAGACCCTAAATTCTAAACCCTAAATCCTAAACTCTAAACCCTAAACCCTAAACCCTAAACCCTAAATCCTAAACACTAGGCCAAAAACCTAAACCCTAAACCTACAACTCAAAACCCTAACCCTAAACTCTAAACCCTAAACCTTAAACCCTAAACACTAAATCCTAAACCGTAAACCCTAAACCCTAAACTCTAAACCCTAAAACCAAAACCCTAAACCCTAAATCCTTAACTATAAACCATAAACTCTAAAATCTAAGCCCTCAAGGGTAAACCCTAAACTTTAAACCCTAAACCATAAACCCTAAACCCTAAACCCTAAACCCTATACCCAAAACCCAAAACCGTAAATCCTAAATTCTAAAACGAAAACACAAATCCCTAAACCCTATATGGTTAACCTTAAACCCTAAGCCTTAAACCCAAAACCTTAAAACCTAAACCCTAAACCCTAAAAGCCTAAATTCTAAATAATAAACCAAAACCCTAAACCCTAAACCCTACACCCTAAATCCTAAAATGAAAACCCTAAACCCTAAACACTAAATCCTAAACACTAAATCATAAACCCTAAACCTAAACCTTAAACTCTAAACCCTAAATCCTAAACTCTAAACCTCAAACCTTAGACCCTAAGCTTCTTTGGTCTAATGAAATCACTGGTAATATTCATGAGAAGAGTGAGCAGCATATCACAGGAGAGTTAAAGCATTCAGATCTTACTGAGAGGTTCATAGTGTCCTTCATTTATGCTAAATGTAAGGAACATATGCGGAGACCTCTGTGGGACAGGTTATTACATTATTCTAGCATGGATATCCCTTAGTTTACCATTGGAGACTTCAATGTTATCACAAACATAGAGGAGAAGCTTGGGGAAATGCCTTACAACATGAACAAGAGTTTTGAGTTCACCATTGTGATAGAAACTTGTGGCCTCATTGATCTAGGTTTTATAGGGCTACCCTTCACTTGGTGCAATCAAAGGGTTGCATAGGCTAGAGTATGGAAGAGGTTGGATAGGTCCATGGTCAATGATAAATGGCTAGAGGTTATGCCTCAAACTACTATCGAACACCTACCCTCTGTTGGCTCTGATCACAGTCCCCTGTTGATGGAAATGGTCACGAAAATGAGAACCATACCAAGTATTTTAAGTTCCTACACTGTTGGGTTGCTAATGTTAATTTTATGGAGACTGTTCGAAAGTGCTGGGATAGGGAGGTCACTGGTAATCCTATGTTGCAACTGCATCAGAAAATGAAGAGGCTAGCCTCCACCCTTAGCAACTGGTCAAAGAAAGAGTATGGAGATATTTATGCTAAGGTGAAGGAGTTTGAAGAGAAAATCAGGAAAATTGAGGAGGAACTTCTTACAGATAACATTGAAACACTTAGACAGCAGTTACATCTCATGAATGCCAACTATATTAGATAGTTGAAATTGGAGGAATCTATTCTTAAACAAAAGACTCAACTCCAATGGTTTAAGGAAGGGGATGCCAACACCAAATATTTCCATGCCTTGATGAGGGGAAGAAGAAGAAGACTTTTTCTGCATAAAATTTGTAGTGGCAATGATGTGTGGATTCAAGGTGATGATAAGATTGCACAAGCAGCTTGCGAGTATATCCAGGGAATGTTTAATGGTCAGAATTTCAGAATAGATAAAAGAATTCTTCAACACTTACCTACTCTAGTTACTCCTAAACAGAACTAGAAACTGCAAGAAATGCCTACATTGGAGGAACTAAAACAGGTGGTGTTTGCCATGAACCAAAATTCAGCACTAGGTCCAGATGGTATAGGGGGCAAGTTCTACCAAGCATGTTGGAACATCGTTAAAGAGGATCTGTTAGCTGTTGTACAGTCCTTTTGTGGTCACATTATGCCTAAATTTATGTCACATGCATGCTTGGTTTTACTTCCCAAAACTGAACAGCCTAACAAATTCACTGACCTAAGGCCTATTAGTCTCAGAAACTTCTTAAATGAGATCATCTCCAAACTCCTAAGCATGAGACTGGCTGATATTCTTCCTCTGCTAATCTCAGACAATCAATCACGGTTTGTAAGAGGGAGGAGCATCACATAAAACATCATGCTTGCTCAAGGGATCACTCATGGCATTAAGAGGTTCAAAGAGGGAGACAATGTTGTGATCAAACTAGATATGACCAAGGCATATAACAGAGTGTCTTGGTCTTTTACTTGTTTGGTGCTGAGGAGATTGGGTTTTGGGGAGTTCTTCATTGATCTTGTGTGGAGAATCATGAGCAACAATTGGTATTCAATCATTATTAATGGCCACAGACATGGTTTTTTCCATTCAACTAGAGGCCTTAAACAAGGTGATCCTCTATCTCCGGCCCTATTTATTTTAGGTGCGGAGGTGTTATCAAGAATGCTTAACATTATTCAGCAAAGTCCAATGTATAGAGGTTTTAACATGGAGCCCAAAGGACTTCAGATCAACCATCTATGTTTTGCAGCCGATGTGATTATTTTTACTTCAACTGACAAACACTCTATGTGCTCATCATGAACATTTTGGAGGAATATGAACACACTTTTGATCAGCTTATTAACAAAGAGAAGAGCCACTTTATGGTTCAGCTAACACCTCTCATGATATTATCAACAACATACAGGAGGTCACAAGATTTTCCCAGAAAGATAGTCCAATCACATACCTTGGATGCCCTCTATATATTGGTAGACAAAGGATAATTTATTATTCCCAGCTAGTTGAGAAAGTCTCCAAGAAAAGCAGTGGATGGTAGGCCAGGATTCTAAGCTTTGGAGGCAAAATCACTCTAGTCAAGCATGCTTTACAGTCCATACCTATTCACACAATGGCTGCCATTTCACCTCCCAGTACTACTATCAAATAAATAGAGTCTATTATTGCAGATTTTTTCTGGGGAAGAGACCCGGATAAAAGGAAATATCATTGGGTATCACTTGAAACCATGAGCTTGCCTTCTGCTGAAGGATGTGTGGGGATCGGAAGACTCACTGATACATGTACTTCTCCACAATATAAGCAATGGTGGAACTTCAGGGCTAAATCTACTCTACATGGTCAATTCCTTAAATCCAAATATTGCCAGAGAGCTAATCAAGTTGCCAAAAAGGTGGACACTGGTCAATCTCTAGTGTGGAGATATATGATGCAGCATAAGAACAAGGTGGAGGATCACATCACCTAGAAAATTACCTCTGGCAGTTACTCCTTTTGATGGGATGATTGGCTAGAAGGGGGTGCTCTAGCTAATTATACCACTAATATTTCCAGTCTTAATAATGCCACTATTGCCAATTTTCTTGTCAATGAAAAATGGAATGAAAGAAAGCTGAGACAGAAGGTTCCACCACTGCTCATTCCCCACATTTTGAACATTAATTTTCAATACCAACAAGGAGTGAAAGACACCGCAGTATGGAAGCCAAATGATTCTAGAATTTTCTCATGTGCTTTAGCTTGGGAAATATGTAGACTTAGGAAGAATAATGTTGTCATCAACTCCCAAATTTGGCATAAGAATATCCCCTTCAAGATGTCCTTTCTCGTATGGAGAGCACTAAGAGATAAACTACCAACTAATGAAAAATTGAAAACTTTTGGGGTGGAGCCCATGAAGTGTTTCTGTTGTATTCAAAAGGGATGGGATGATGTGTATCACATCTTCAATCAAGGATCCTTTATAACTCATATCTCGAAATTATTTTCAAATACAATGGGTGTTACTTTCCAGTAGTCCCCACTGATCAATTACTTATTGAGCTGGAGTGATATTCAAGGAAAGAATGAAGCTCACAGAACTCTCATTCAAACACTTCCCATAGTGGTTTGCTGGAACCTTTGGAAGAATAGATGCTCAACTAAATATGGGGATAAGAAATCCAGCATCAGTAGAGTCAAGTACATGGTCCTCAAAGACATCTTCCATCTGCTCAACACTATTTTTCCATACATCCATTGTCCTCCACAATGGACAGAAGTAGTGGACTTGATTGAAAGCTGCAAACATGATGTTAAAGTTATTTCAGTTATATGGAAAACACCCCCTCTTAACAGGTATAAACTTAATACAGATGATAGTGCGTTGCACAATTCGGGGAAGATTGGAGGGGGGACATTCTACGAGATGAACATGGAGAGATCATATATGCATTTGCTATACCTATTGGTGAAGGGACCAATAACAAGGTAGAAGTTCAAGCTGCCAGTTATGGTCTAAATTGGTGCATTCAACATAGGTACAACAACATTATTCTAGAAGTGGATTCTGAGCTGTTAACTAGGTGGGTAATGTAAACCTCTATCCCCCCTTGGAGGATTAAAATGTTTGTACAGGAGTTACAAAGCCTTGTGAACCAGTGTGAATTCTTTTAATGTGTTCATACATACAGAGAGGCCAACAGTACTACAGATTACCTATCTAAACAAAGTCACAGAAAAGATATCATTCAACACTACTACACTCACAACCAATTGCCAAATACAGCAAGAGGTAGCTATATTCTCGAGAAAATGGGAGTTCAACGTTTCAAAAGGAAGAAGTTAAAAAGGATTAAAAAACCTCACTCAATTTTCTCGTATGGGTTTCTGTCAATATCCTTTTCAACTCGACTATGTCTTAATTAGGTATAGTTTTTTGAATTAGGTCCTTGTTTCTTTTTTTTCCTTTGTAAGGGGAGAGTCTACCATATTTATGTTTTCCTAGAATTTTTGTATTGAGAGGAGTCCTCACCCTAGGTGCTTAGTTCTAGGTTTCTTTCTAGTATGGGGATGAGTTGACAAACTTTAGTAAGTAAGTCGAACTATGAACCACCATATGATCGGAGGTTAGGTTTATGTCCCACTCCTTGCACTTTTTTGAGTTTTAATTTATGTTAAGACCTGGGGGTGTTGCTAAGCCCATGACCCCTCCAAGGGTTGTTTAATTTTTTTTTAAAAAAAAAAACCCTGTAAACCATAGACCCTAAACTATAAACCTACAATGCAAAGCCCTAAACCCTAAACCTGAAATCTTAAACCTTTAACCCGACTAGCCTCCTTGTTCATAGTGGTTGAGGAGTTTGCTCCATACCACTAGTAGGTCAAGGGTTCAAAGGCTAGTAAGGGGAAGGAGAAAAGAAAAAAGACCTTTAACCCGAAACCCTAAACCCTACCACTGAAACCCTAAACCCTAAACCTTAAACCCTAAAGCGTAAACTCTTAACCATAAACTCGTAACTCTAAATTCTAAACCCTAAACCCTAAAACCTAAACCCTAAAATTAAAACCCTCAAGCCTTAACCATAAACCCTAAACTCTAAACTATAAACCCTAAACGTTAAACCCTAAACCCTAATCCTTAATCTTGACCCCTACCCCTAAATCCTTAACCCTAAACATAAACCTTAAACCCTACACCCTATATCCTAAACTCTAAACTTTAAACCCTAAACCCTAAACCCTAAATCCTAACCCCAAACCTAAACCCTAAACCCTAAATCTAAACCCTAAACCCTAAATTCTAAACCACAAATCCTAAACTCTAAACCCTAAAACCCAAACCATAAACCCTAAATCCAAAACACTAAGCCAAAACCCTAAACCTTAAATCCTAAACTTTGAACCCTAAACCCTAAATCCTAACCCCTAAACCCTAAACCTCCAACTCAAAACCCTGAACCCTAAACCCTAAACCCGAAACCCGAAACCCAAAACCCTAAACACTAAATCCTAAACCCTATACCCAAAACCCAAAACTCTAAACCCTAAAACCAAAAACCTACACCCTAAACCCTAAACCCTTGACTATAAACCCTTAACTCTAAACCCTAAGCCATATACCCTAAACCCTAAATGCTAACCCTAAACCTAAACCCTAAACCCTAAATCCAAACCCTAAACCCTCAACTCTATATTCTAAACCCTAAACCCTGAATCCTATACCCTAACCCTAAACCTAAACCCTAAAACATAAATCCAAACTCTAAACCTTAAACCCTAAATCCTAAACCCTAAATCTATACCCTAACCCTAAACCTAAACACTAAAACCTAAATCCAAACTGTTAACCCTAAATCAAAAACCTAAGCCCTAAACCCTAAATCCTAAACCCTAAACCCTAAACCCTAAATTCTAACTCTAAACCTAAACCATAAACCTTAAATCCAAACCCTAAATTCCAAACCAAAATCCTATACCCTAACCCTAAACCTAAACACTAAAACCTTAATCCAAACTCTAAACCCTAAATCCTAACCCCTAAGCCAAAACTCTAAACCCTAAATCCTAATCGCTAAACACTAAACCCTAAATCCTAAATCCTAACCCCTTAACCCAAATCTACAACTCAAAACCCTGAACCCTAAACACTAAATCCTAAAGGGATCGCCTCCTCATATCATGAATTTTTCTCTCTCTAGAATTCTTCAAGAATTCTTATCTCGACTAATTGATTTAAGATTTCAAAGGTAGTAGTATGGCTGGTGCACCGACAGATGATCGATTTAGGCCACCGGATCCTTCTACAGGGATGAATATGCATGATATACATACAACCATACAAGAATCGACCTCAGAATCATCCTACAACTCCTCGCAGATGAGAGAAGAGGTTATCCACACTGCTCTGGAACAGGAGTTGGACAGAACTCGTACAAATGTTTCGATGGAGGATTTGCGTCAGTTCACGATACAAGGATCCCGGCGCAACAACAGACTCAAAAATCACATGATTTCACCGTCCCATCTATGAGAAATTTGCAGGCGACTGTGGCAGAAAATGTAGGCAAGTCGTCCCAAAAGCGCCATCAAAAACAAAGTATTGATGAGGTGATCCGAGCAGAACTAGTTACTGGGGTTTGTACCACTGGTCGTGGAGGACATCCCACCGAAGTTTTAGGCAATTTCTATGGTGGAATCACCGGCAACGATAATTCTGGTGAATCTACAAGAGTTTCGGTGAATTTTTCACAAAAGGAGGATATGCAGAGTTTATCACAAACACAAAATACGCATAGCGCAGGCAAAGAAAAGCTTCAAGAATTGGGTCAATCTAGTTCTTCTCATTTGGATGATTTCATCAAGAAACAAGGCAAGGACACAGGTACGATTCCAATTGATAATTCTCGTTCAAGTGTGATTCCTGCATATAATTCTGATACTGAGTTACATAGAACTGAGAATCATCCTTCGAAAGTGTAGGTAGCTAAAGAACAGGATCATCCTACTGTTATAAGGCAGGGTTAAAGTAATCAAGGTAGGGATTATACTTGCACTAATCATCAATAGGAATTTCATTCTAATTTTCCTAGAATTTCTAGCAATTTTGATCGACAGGTACCTAAATCGAATGCTAATATTGCTAGAATTGATCGTCCTCAATTTCCACCTCCCAATTCTTCTAGAACTGATCCAATAGCTGAGCCTGCTCCTTACACAGTAGTGCAGAAATATACTGATCGACTTAGAAATAATCAGGCAAAAAGTGATGTTAGCATTACATTGACAGCCCCTGAAATTACTACTAAACAAGGTCTACCTGTTGTTCTGTATGTTACAGATGAGATCATTAAATATTTGGCTGCTGCTTGTAAGTATACTATCATTGGGAAGTTTAGCACCACTATGCCTAAAGTGGATCTTATTAGGAATAATTTCATCTTACATACTCAATTATCTGGTGGAGTTAAGATGCACATTTTAATTCTCGTCATGTCTATATTGATCTTGATAACGAGCTTGATTATAATATGGTTTGGAGTAAACAAAGGATGTCAATCGCTGCCAATGTGACGAGAATTCAAGTATGAACTACTAGTTTTAAGCCAGATGAAGAAACTTCCATAGTCCCTATTTGGATCTCTTTACTGGAATTTCCTTGGCATTGTTATAATAAAGAGTTTGTGACAGGGCTGCTTTCACCTATAGGTAAAGTATTATACTTAGACTCTGCTTCTATTAAACAGACTAGAGGTGACAGCTAGGGTGAAGGTTCAAGTGGATCTCACTCACAAGAGACTTTCTTATATTTGGATGGGTTATATTGGGGAGGATATCAATGATAGGAGATGACAGAAAATTGAATATGACAATATCCTTGATTATTGTTTCTATTGCAAGCATCAAGGGCACGTGGAAAATGATTGTACCATTAGACAAAGGGATGAAGAGAAGAGGAAAGAGGAGATAGACAATGTGAGAAACAAGAATAATAAAGATATGGATAACAATCAACAACAGTCTAAAGGTTACAAAGAATATGGTCCTATAGCTGATCCTACCACTCTTTATAACCAACAAAGAGATCACGGTCAACAACAGAGGTAACAAGAGGATCAGTGGAAAACACAAAGGAGGAGGAATAATAATCAGTAGCAGGTACCAAGGAGTAACACCAAACAGCCAGATCAGGCCACCAAACATGCAGGTATAATTGCTACTCCTACACAAAATACATATATTAACCTTGATGTGCAGGAGTTACCACCTCCTTTAGAAGAACTGGACATATATACTGGCAGCAAGCAGGATAACAGGCTTTAGCCGGCAGTAAATCAACAACAGGCACAACGTAAGCAGAGCAGACATGTATCCAAAAACACTAATAACATTTCAGGAAAAGAAATTATTAAAGGGCAAGCAGTTACAAGTATTGACTCAATGCTCCCAGTCCCTCAACCCCTTGAAATTGTTATTGTTGTTAAGGAAGCTGTTGGAGGTATGGATGGGAGGGAACAGGAGACACCCACTAACTTGCAGGAAGTGGGTCCATAGGGGGGGGAGCTGACTCATGCTAGACATGAGGAAGTGGATTTTGACCATAGTGGAGACTCTAAAGCCCCTGCTACCCCTATCACGACTCAATAAAAAACTGGTACTCAACCAGTTACTGATACAGGTCAACTACAAGGCAGATTCAATAGCAAATCTAGGGATAGACTGAGTAAAAAGAGAAGAGAGATTCTAAAAAAGAAATGGTAACAGAGTACTAGTCAGGATCCAGATGATGCAGCTGTAAGTAAACAACTTGAAACTCATGCTAAAGAACAGGTTGCCAATAATGCCAAAAAGGGTCAGTTGACTCCTGATGATTATGGGGCAATTAACTCTGAGGATGAGTTGGATCCTGATAATCATTCTATAGATTCTGATGAGGATATTGAGGACACCATGCAACATACATGTCAAGTTCTTGGTTCCACCTTTCAGGAAAAATGTTCTGATGTTCAAAGAATGACAGAACAATAAGGTTTGTCCCCAAAGGGAAGGAAACAGACTAGACACAAGCCTCATCAAGCTTTCAACAGCATTTTTGATACTTCAAGCAGGCCCATGACTAGGTCTAAATCAAAATGTTACTAATGATTAAGGCCATTTGTTGGAATGCTAGGAGTATCAACACCAAAGGATCATTGGAAAGGCTACAAACTCTCAAAAAACTCCATCATTTATCTATTATTGCTATCCTTGAACCCTTTGTAGATAATTCTCAGATTGATATGGTGAGAATTCAGCTCCAAATGGATCAGGCAACCAGTAATCATAATGGAAAAATTTGATTGTTTTTGTCTAATGAAGTCAATGGTCATATTCTTGAACAACATGATCAACACATCACAGTAACATTTAAGTATACAAATATTCTGGATAAATTCATGATGTCCTTTATTTATGCTAAATGTAAGGACTATCTGAGGAGACCTCTGTGGGATAGGTTACTATTTTATGCTAATATGGAACTACTATGGTGTACAATTGGGGATTTCAATGTCATCACCTCTATAGAGGAGAAGATGGGGGGATTACCTTACAATATAAACAAGAGCTTTGAATTTATTGGAGTGATAGAGGCATGTGGATTGACTGATCTTGGATACACAGGACTTCCATTCACATGGTGTAATCAAAGGAATGCAAAAGTTAGATTTTGGAAGAGATTAGATAGATCTATGGTAAATGATAAATGGTTAGAGGTTATGCCTCAAACCACTATTGAAAATTTATCCTCTGTTGGTTCTGATCATAGTCCCATGTTGATGGAAATGATTAAGACAAATGAGAGTCATATTAAATATTTCAAGTTCTTACATTTTTGGGTTGAAAATGTCACCTTTATGAAGACAGTACAACAGTGTTGGGAAAAGAAAGTTACTGGCAATCCAATGTGGAGGCTACATCAGAAAATGAAAAGAGTATCTGCTACACTTAGTAATTGGTCTAAAAGAGAGTATGGAGATATCTTTACTAAGGTAAGGGAGTTTGAAGAGAATATCAGGCAATCTGAGGAAGAACTTATGAATAATAACACTGAAGATCTTAGACAGATACTTCATCAAATGAATGCAACTTATATTAGGTATTTGAAAATGGAGGAATCTATTCTTAAACAAAAGACACAACTACAATGGTTTAAGGAGGGTGATGCCAATACTAAATACTTCCATGCTTTGATGATAGGTAGAAGAAGGAGGCTATTTCTTCATAGGATTCGTACTGAAAATGAAGTATCGGTACAAGGTGATGAGCAAATAGCTCAATCAGCTGGTGATTATTATCAACAAATATTCACTGGTCAGAATTGAAATGACCCAAAAGGTTCTTAAAAATGTGCTTCGGAAGTTACCGGAAACTTGTTTAGCTATATCAAAAAAAATCCATTTCATTTTTCAAAAATCCGACTTCATATTCTTGTTTAGGGGGTCAAATTGAGTGGGAAATGGGTCTAACCCAAATTTTAGAGCAACCGTATCAAAATCCGAAATTTCCAAGTGAAGCCTTTTTTGAGGGTCTACTTTGGAGGGACATATCTCCTAGTACACATATAATTGGGTGGCCCATAACATATCCATGGAAAGCCCTTTGAGTTAGCTACCTAACGCACTTCGTTTTACCTCATTCGGAGTTAGGACGAAGATGTTATGCACATTTTTGTAAAATCTGTCCGGCAGGAAATGCATTTTCCAGTGAGCGTTTTAACTGTTCACCCGCCTCATTTTTTTTCTAAGTGTTGGACCATTTTTCGAAAGGGCATATGTTATTTCCTATATACCATTAGTTCAATTCCCATCTCTAAAACATTTCCCAAAACACCTCTCCCATACTTAGACACATTTTCTCTCAAGTTCTCTCAAGAACCCTAATCCAAAACCTTCCTCAAGGTTGAAGAGACTCTTGCTCCAAGTTCCAAGCTTCCATTGAAGACACTCTCAAGACCATCATAAGAACTCAAGGTATGTGGTGTTGAACTCATGGGTCCTTCCACCCATAGTGCCTAGACTCTATTCTACTCACTAATTCATGGTTTAAGTTAAGATTCATAAATTAGTCTTGTTCTTTGTAATAATTTCCTGCACATTGAATTTTAAACATGAAAAGTGATTGTTTTGAGCATGTTGTGACTCTAGAACTTGAATCTAAATTTGGAATGGATGTGGAGATTTTCATGTGGTATTGTGGGTGTTAAAAGGTGTTGTTGTAGGTTGTTCACTGGTTTGGCTGCATAATTACTACCCTATTTTCCATGCTCTTTGATTCCATTACATGCCTTCAAGGTGTTTGACAAAATGTCCAACTATGGAGAATTGATGAATCGATGCTTTAAAGCTTGAGTTATGAGATGTATGGCAATCCAGAGATGTGTTGATGACAAACTAAGCTTGTGTATATGTTCATTCCATACGTGAGATTGCATTAGAGCCTAATGGGAATTTCCTATATAAAGTGTTGCATGACCATGCCCGGTCCGGGGGAAAAGAACCGGACAACCATGTGAGAGGTTTATATCTCACCACCTAGGATGCTTGGGGTGTGACCAACATCAACCATGTGAGAGGTTTATATCTCACCACCTAGGATGCTTGGGGTGTGACCAACATCAACCATGTGAGGGGTTTATACCTTGCCACCAGGGTGTCCGGGTGTGAACGACATCCCCCATCCTAAGTTGGGGTTATAGATTGGTTGGATCATGCATACACATATGATATCTACTATTAGTATAGATTTACTTAAACATGTTTTGACTTCACTTTGATCATGCATCCTCATATTGTTATTCATAATGCGTATGAAACTATTTCTTGTATTTCGATTGTGTCCTTGTCTATTGTTGTGTTGCACCCCGCATACTTAGTACATTCCAAGTACTAAAGCATATTTTGACTACATGATGTCACCATGTAGGGACCGGAGCTACTCTTGATCCTTCTCTTCATTCACGTGGCTAGTATGGTGCTTATCCGAGTTTGTTGGTGAGTCCTCAATGATTCGAGGGCTATGTTATGATTCCTACTCCTATGTTTTGAGACTTTAGCTTGCAATTGTATTTTGACTATGAGGGGAGCTGGTAGTATGTCATGGCCCCCGTCCTATCTATGTATGTAGAGGTGTGCGTTGGACAAGTATTTTGTAAATGAGCTTGACTCTTGTTCTATGATGTCTTTTTGTAATGGTTTGCCCTTAGTCCCTATTTCCCATTAATTAATATTGATTGTACTTCCGCGACCGATGAAGTGTGATGACAAGTTTGAGAGGCTTGTTTGGGGTTCCTTCGGGTTCCTCATTTGCCATGTCACGTCTAGGCCCTAGGCTTGGGTCGTGACAAGAAAGATAGAATAGATGACAGAATTCTCGAGCATATTCCTACCTTAGTCACTCTTGTACAGAATGAGATGCTGCAAGCCATGCCTACTTTAGAGGAACTCAGACAAGTTGTTTTTTCTATGAATCCTAGTTTAGCAGCAGGTCTGGATGGTATAGGGGGCAAATTTTATCAGGATTGTTCGAGTATCATTAAAGAAGATTTGCTGGCAGCTGTTCAATATTTCTTTTGTGGTAACATTATGCCTAAGTTCATGACTCATTCATGTTTGGTTTTGCTCCCCAAAACAGAACAACCTATCAGATTCAGAGATCTTCGACCTATCAGTCTTAGTAATTTTACTAATAAGATAATCTCCAAATTATTGAGAATTAGATTGGCTACTGTTTTGCCCCTATTACTTTCATATAATCAGTCAGGTTTTGTTCGAGGTAGAAGCATTACAAAAAGTATCATGCTTGCACAGGAGATTACTCATGATATTAAAAAACCTCTTATAGGTACTAATGTTGTTATCAAACTTGATATGACCAAGGCATATGATAGAGTGTCTTGGTCATTCACATGTTTGGTACTAAGGAGGTTTGGTTTTGGGGAAGTCTTTATTGATTTAGTTTGGCGGATAATGAGTAATAATTGGTATTTTATTATCATTAATGGGCACCGACATGGCTTCTTCCACTCCACTAGAGGACTTAAGCAAGGTGACCCTTTATCCCCCTGCCCTATTTATTTTAGGAGCAGAGGTACTGTCGAGATTGCTTAATTCTCTACATCAGATTCCAAGTTATAAAGGTTTTTATATGAAACGTCAAGGACCTCACATCAATCATTTAAGTTTTGCAGATGATGTTATTATTTTTTCTTCCACTGACAGATATTCAGTGAAGCTCCTCATGGACATGTTAGGGGATTATGAACATACTTCTGACCAGCTTATTAACAAAGAAAAAAGTCATTTTATGATTCTATCCTATACCTCACAGGACAGTATCAATACCATTTAAGTAGTAACTAGTTTCTCCCGGAAAAACAGTCCTATTACTTATTTAGGTTGTCCCCTCTACATTGGTAGACAAAGGATCATTTATTACT
>NW_026033711.1:0-732 GCF_019186545.1 Solanum stenotomum
TGTTCTACTTGCCAAGGGTAGAACTAAATGCAACCCATGTTGGCACATGGTTTAAGAGATGTCCAAGGATGTTCATTGTGCCTAATCTCATGCTCAACTAGGCCACCATCGTAACCACATCCACTCGGTGCTTAGCCTTGGTTTCCATAGAGTATTCAATCACATATGTACTACTCGAGAGGGTTCCTTTTCTAGTTCAACCAACTCATAGTACCTCTTCCCAAGAAAGGCCCCATTTCTTAGTCATAGCCAATCTAGGTTCATAAGGATAGCTCATTTGACTTTCTTAGATAAGGATTCTCATGTCGTTCTAGCTCCATCCATCTCTAAGTTTATCATTTCACTCAAAAAGGGAACATCACCCTAAGGCCCATCCTTCAAGGTTATTTACTTAGGAAAGCTGGACTCATGAAAAGACACTATGCTTAAGTCTTACCAATTCAAGTCACTACTAAAAAATTGTCAAAAAACGACGGCCAACTGCGACGGACTGTGTAGTTTTTTTGGTCAAAATTGACGGAAAAGCGATGCAGTCACTTCCGTCACTTTTTAGCTCGTCGATTTTCAAAAAGCGACGGACAACGTCGTTTTTCAAAAAGCGACGGACTGCGTCACTTTTAGAGACGGACTGCGTCTCTTTTAGCGACGGATTGAGTCTCTTTTCGACTTTTTTTTTTTTGAATCTTTTTAAAAAAGCGACGGACTTATTTTAATTTTCATTTTTTTAAAATT
>NW_026033712.1:0-356 GCF_019186545.1 Solanum stenotomum
ATGGGCTAACATTAGCCCACGAAAAATGGCAAAAGTTGGGTAATTCTTAAAAATTGGGTCGTAAATGTAAAAATATGCATGATAAAAATGGCCGAACTATACGTAATGCCTCCTTAACTCATTACGGGGTCTTCATATGGTTTTTTTAGAAAAAAATCTCGGGTGCTCCAATGGCACTAGATCATGGGCTAATACACATGAAAATGACAAAAGTCAGATTATTCCTAAAAGTTAATTCGTAAATGTGAAAAATATGTGTGTAAAATGACAGGACCATACGTAAAGCTTCCCCAACTAATTACAAAGTTCCTCATATAGTTTTTTATGAAAAAAAATTTGGTGCCCCAAAGGCGCTA
>NW_026033713.1:0-1031 GCF_019186545.1 Solanum stenotomum
GAATTAGTTTTTTTATTGATTGTTAGTTCGATTGATTGTTAGTTAGTAAGTGAATGATTTAGGGGTTTTTGATGGTTAGTTTGAATTAGGGATTATTTGATTGTTAGTTTGTGTTTGTTGATTGTGAAATGAAAATTTTAATGTTGGGGTTTGTTTGAATTAAGGTATCTTAGGATTTGTTTGAAATTCGGTATTTCTTGAGTTAATTAGTTCGATTTTGGAATTGTAAGATTAGATTGAATTAGGGGTTTTAAGGAGTTGTTTGAATTTAGGATTTTAGCACTAGTTAGATTTTGGGATTTTAGGACTAGTTTGAATTTGTGATTTTAAGACTGGTTTGAATTTTGAATTTAGGACTAGTTTGAATTATTATTGAAGTTGAACTTAGAATTTGAACATGAACTAGAACTTGAACTTAGAATTTGAAGTTAAACTTAGAACTTGAACTTGAAATTAGAACTTGAACTTGAATTTAGAACTTGAACTTGAACTTAGAATTTGAACTTAGAACTTGAACTTGAAATTAGAACTTGAACTTAGAACTTGAATTTGAACTTGAACTTGAACTTAGAATTAGAACTTGAACTTGAAATTAGAAATTAAACTTGAACTTAGAACTTGAAATTAGAACTTGAACTTAGAATTAGAACTTGAACTTGAAATTAGAAATTGAACTTGAGCTTAGAACTTGAAATTAGAACTTGAACTTGAAATTAGAATTTGAACTTGAACTTAGAACTTGAACTTGAACTTGAACTTTGAATTAGAACTTGAACTTGAAATTAGAACTTCAACTTGAAATTTAACTAATTTTAGGCAACTGAGGAAGCTCAACATCTAAAAAAGTTGATAGAAGACTATATTGCTTCTTTCATCAAAGTAGGAGATAAGGTTGGTGCTTCTAAATTTCTAAAGTTCAAGTACAATTGTTTTCAATAATGTGTTTGTGTCCATCTAGTGTTGACACTTAGCTTTAAATGTAGAAATAATATATTTGTTAAGTATGAGTACCAACACTAGTTGATCCAATT
>NW_026033714.1:0-501 GCF_019186545.1 Solanum stenotomum
ATGGCCTAAACACCCTAGTCATCAAGTCTATGAACGTGGCAGGGGCGTTAGTCAACCCAAAAAACATCACTAGGAACTCATAGTGGCCGTAACGAGTCCTAAATGCAGTTTTAGGGACGTCCGCTGCCCTAATCCTCAACTGGTGGTAGCCGGATCTTAAATCAATCTTAGAAAATACCACGGCACCCTGAAGCTGATCAAACAAATCATCAATACGAGGCATGGGGTAACGGTTCTTCACCGTCACCTTGTTCAGCTGCCTGTAGTCAATACACAATCGCATAGTACCGTCCTTCTTCCTCACGAAGAGGACTGGGGCCCCCCAAGACGATACACTAGGCCGAATGAATCCCTTACCCAAGAGATCCTGAAGCTGAACACTAAGCTCCTTGAGCTCTGCAGGAGCCATCCGATATGGCGGAATAGAAATAGGCCGAGTACCTGGCTCAAGCTCAATCGGAAAATCAACATCATGCTCTGGGGGTAGGCCAGGTAGATCAG
>NW_026033715.1:0-295 GCF_019186545.1 Solanum stenotomum
CATAGTAAACAGAAACATACGAAAAAGTTGAGCCTGGATCAAATAAAGCCAAGGCGGGCTGCTGGCATAATAACACTGTACCTGTGATCACATCGTCCGAGGTCTCCGCATCTGCTCTAGCTGGAGCTGCATAAAAGTGGGCCTGGACTCCCCTACCCTGTGCATCGGCTCTGCCCCCTAATCTGCCTCCTCGGGGACCACCCCGTATACCCTGGTGACCACCCCTACGGTCCTGTCCCTGGCCTCTGCCTCTAGCTGGAGGTGCTAGATCATGCCTAACTGCCTGTGGAGCGGG
>NW_026033716.1:0-309 GCF_019186545.1 Solanum stenotomum
TTAAACAACTTAACCACTTTCTAAGTCTTAACTAGTTTTGACATATTTATTTTAACTTATTTAAACAACTTAACAACTTTAACTAGTTTAGTTTTGACTTAATTCGAACAACTAAATCCACCAACTAAACCACAATATTTATTTTAACTTATTTAAACAAACTTAACTTTTTAACTTTAACTACATTAGTTTTGACTTAATTCCAACAACTAAATTCACTAACTAAACCGACATTATTTATTTTAACTTATTTAAACAACATAACAACTTTTGAACTTTATCTACATTAGTTTTGACTTAATTCCAACA
>NW_026033717.1:0-15043 GCF_019186545.1 Solanum stenotomum
GGATTTTGAGCTTTTCTTCCAGTTCTTCTTCAAGGATGCTAAGCTTTCTCTTTCCACCTACTGAGGTACCAGGTCCCTCACTGGGTTCCAGACTATCATTCTCGAGGATACCTATCCTGATACTCAGTTTAGACATGAGAGCAGAATTCTTATCTTCACACAAACTTAATTTTTTATTCAACATTAAGTTTTCAGTGGTTCGTTCATCAACATAATCAATAAGCAGAGCAGCAAGTTTCCTCAAATTTTCAATAGGTAGATTATCTAGATCATCTTTAAGATAAAAAAGAGTTACCTCATCTGAATCTTCTTCATCATCAGAATTTGCCATTAATGAGAAGATGGAATTGAAGACATTTTCATCATCTTTAACAGCCATCAATGAAACATCTTCATAACTTTCTGCATCTTCTTCTGACTCACTTGAATCATTTCCCCATACAACAAAGACTTTTCTCACCAACTGATCAGCATGAGCCTTTCTCCGAGCACTGTCTGGGACCAGGTCCCTCTTACGAGGTTTGAAGTTCTGAGTTTCCTGCTTCTGGTTGGGACAGTCCCTCATAAAATGACCAGGTTTGCCACATTTATGACAAAGGTCATTTGCGTTTGTTGTTCTGCTGGTCGAAGCCTTCTTTTGAAAGACGTCATGTTTCTTGATGAATTTTTGAAACCTTTTCGTAACATAGGCCATTTGATCTTCCTCCTCAGTCGCCTCATTTTGTGAGGTTTTCAGAGCAACATATCTCTTCTTCTTTCCCTCCTTCATGTTTGTCCCCTGCTTTTTGTTCAGCTCGTAAGTTTGGAGATTTCCAATCAGCTCATCCATGGTAAGTGTCTTCAGATCTTTTGCCTCTGTTATAGCGTCAACTTTGCTTTCCCATGACTTGGGAAGAACCTTGAGAATCTTGCGAACTTGTTTGCTTAAGGGAATGGGCTCACCTAAGCACCTTAGTTCATTGGTGATGGAAGTGAATCTTGAGTTCATTTCAAAGATAGTTTCACCTTCATTCATGCAAAAATTCTCATATTGAGTCGTAAGCATATCGACCTTAGACTCTTTTACTCGTTGTGTTCCCTCATGGGCTGTTTGGAGACAGTCCCATATCTCTTTGGTTGATTCACAGGTAGAAATTCTGTTGTACTCCTCCGCTCCAATCCCACACACTAGGGTCTTCTTGGCTTTGTAATTTTTTTCAATCTTCTTCCTATCAGCTTCATTGTATTCTTTTCTTGTCTTGACCATAGAAGTGGTGGTCTCTCCATCCTTCACTTCCTTGACTGGAATGTAAGGACCATCAAGAATTATATCCCACAACTCAATGTCCTCTGCATTGATATAATCATGCATACGATTTTTCCACCATCCATAATACTGACCATTGAATCGAGGTGGTCTGATCGAAGACTGTCCTTCCTCCATGTTAGGTGGAGCGGCTATTCCGTTAGGATCTTTCCTTTTCTTGGTGTTAACTAAAGAGAAAAGACTTGCTCTGATACCACTTGTTGGAATGTATGCGTCCACTAGTCTAGAAGGGACCAGGTCCTCAGCATAGTTACAATAACAGAAAATAAACAAAGTGCTGAAAGTAAAGATTGCACAACAACTTTACGTGGAAACCTCCTTGCTCAAGGGAGTAAAACCACGACCTGGCCTGCCAGGACTTTTCAAACTTCTTTCACTAATCTTCTCCAAGCAAAAGTAAAAGCAAGTTTACAAATCGAGATTAGCCTACTAATCCCAACTCTAAGCAATACCTCCTATTACTTAGATGAGCCAGAGCAGATACAACACTGCTCACTAAATCGGCTAACTCTAACCGACTTAGACCTTTCCACACAGAAACAAATATCTGAATCCTTTATAGACTAGGAACAGATTTACAATATAAGCACAGAAGTATAACTCCTAAGACACACTCAGATGCTTGCAGCTTGATCAGTTCCTAGTTGTGCTTGCCGGAGAATACTTCTTGAAAGTGAGTATTTGCAAGTGTTCTTGAGAAATTTCAAGTTGCAAAAACTAACAAAACTCAAACTCAACAAAGACGCTTCAACACTTTATCAGGTCCCTTTGTTGAGCATGAGTATTGTTCTTCCTTGAAGATGGCCTTCTTTAAAAGCTTGTGAATTTTTNTGTTAGAGGAGACTATATTAAAATGAACACAAACTCCTTGGGACCGCCCATTGGCTGAGAGCCTTCTGTTTAGAAAAGCTGTGCACCTACCACATCAGAAGTGGCAGCTTTTCTGACAGATGTCTTGTCGTCCTTTCACATCGCAGTCTTGCAGGGACCAGGTCCCTTGTAAACTTCTCTTAATAAGTTCTTGAGAATATGTGTTGGCTCTCTCTTTTTGAATGAATGAATTAGTTTTTTTAAAAATATATTTAGACATGAAAAGTTATTACCAAACGTATAAACAACCTCCTTGCTTCTGATTGGTGAAGTACTCTGCAGCTTCACCAACTTTTCTGACGCAGATAGCTTTTACAACTGTACAACACTTTGACAGCTGGACGAGTATTCATACTCTGCAGAGGACCAGGTCCCTGCACTTGTGAGGAGATCATCAAAACACCAAAAGGCATAAGCTCTTATCGGACTGCATTGTGAATATTTTTTTTCCGTAAACATTTCGTTGTTATTTCCTCAAATTTCTTTGTTAACAAACAACAGTTAATATCAAAGCCATATATATTAAGAAGAGATCGCGGGGAGATTGAAATTAGCTTTTTACAAATAATTTTTCCTGTCTTTGTTGGTGAGAATAACCAATTCGGGTAAGTAAGAATGAAGACTATCTTTCGTCTTTAGATCTTTGAGAAATTATGGAAGAGGATTATGATGTTTTTTTGTTGACAAATAATTTCACCGTAGCACAAGTCAAAATTCAACTGTGATTAATCTTCAGGATGTAAGTTAGGGACTCACGCTTCATTTAGTCCTAGCACTACTAAAAAACTGCTTAAAAACGACGGACTGAAAAGCGACGCACTTTGCCACATTGTCCGTCGCTTTTTAATAAAAATAATTATTTTTAAAATTATTTTACAAAAAGCGACGGACGGTATCTCTTAGTCTGTCGCTTTTATTAAAAATAATTATATATAAATGAAAAATTAACGACGCTGCTGTCGCTTTTTATTTATTTTATTTTATTAATATTTTTTTATAGCGATGGACGGCATCTTTATGTCCGTCACTTGTTGGTCAAAATATATGGTCAACTATTTTTAAAAAGCGATGGACGTTGTCTCTTAGTCCGTCGCTTTTTTGGTCAAAATGATGGTCAACTATATTTAAAAAAAGCTACGGACTTAGAGACGTTATCCGTCGCTTTTTATTAAATATTTGAAAGATAGAACACTAGCTATTTTCTTATTTTCATCTCTCTTTCTTCACTCTTATTCTCTCCCTTCTCTCTATATCGATCCCGTTACTGTCGCTGTCACCACCCTTCCCCGTCGCCGTCGCCGGTCGGCGTCCTCTCCCCGTGCTTCCCTTCCCCGTCGCCTGTCACCGGCCTCTCCTTATTAAGGTTAGGGTTAAATTTTAGTGTTTTTTTTCAATTGTAGTGATTATTCGTCTGCTCCAATTCCACACACCAGAATCTTATTTGCCTTGTAGTAATTTTCAATCTTTTTCCTATCTGCCTCATTGTAGTCTTTTCTGGTTTTGACAACATTAGTGGTAAGCTCCCCATCCTTCATCTCCTTTGGAGGAATATATGGTCCATCAAGGATAATGTCCCACAACTCAGAGTCCTCAACGTTGATGTAGTCGTGCATTCGATTCTTTCACCAGCCATAGTATTGTCCATTAAAACGCGGTGGCCTGGTGGAAGACTGACCTTCTTCCATAGTGGGTGGAGCAGTCATTCCTTCTGGATCTCTTCTTTTCTTGGTGTTAACCAATTTGAAAAGACAAGCTTTGATACCACTTGTTGGAATGTATGTGTCCACTAGTCTAGATGGGACCGGGTCCTCAGCACAGTTACAATAACAGAAAATAAATAAAGTGCTGAAAGTAAAGATTGCACAACAACTTTACGTGAAAACCTCCTTACTCAAGGGAGTAAAACCACGACCTGGCCTGCCAGGACTTTTCAAACTGCTTCCACTAATCTTCTCTAAGCAAAAGTAAAAGTTAGTTTACAAAATGAGATTAGCCTACTAATCTCCACACTAAGCAATACCTCCTATTACTTAGATGAGCCAGAGCAGATACAATACTGCCCACTAAGCTATCACCCCTAGATAACTTAGACTTTGCTAAGCGGATACCACACCGCCCACTAAATCAACTAGCTCCTAGATGATTTAGACTTTGACTAAGAAGATACAACACTGTCCACTATACTAATCTTAACAGATTAATATAGACTTTAGAGTAAGAAGCTAAGTTACCCTTAACCTAGTTCTTACAATGATTCACACAAGTTTGAAACGTTTCTTTCACAAGTGAAATGAATCCTACAATATAAGCACTTTTACAAGCAAACAAAGTAACAACTGGTACAGGAAGCACTTGAAGCAATCGATCAGGTCCCTGCTGTTTTGAAGGTTGAAATATCTCTCTCTTTGATTGAATGAATAACTTGTTGTTTTTCCTTGGATATAATTAGACATGAAAAGTTATTATCCAATGAACAAGCAACCTCATCGCTTCTGATTGGTGGAGTACTCTGCAGCTTCACCAACTTTCTGACGCAGACAACTTGTCACGCCCCGAGCCTACACCCTGAACGGGACCAGCACCCGAAGACCATTTCTGGCCCCAAGCGAACCCTTGGCCTGCCTTTCTTAACTCAATGGAAACCTAACTCAACAGAATAACTCAATGCAAATGCAAGGTTACAAAACAACTTAACTTATAAAATCTGGCCACAAAGGCAACTCAAATCTCAAAATAGGATATTTACATATATACATAGATGAGAAACTCAAAACTAACTGACTGACTGTCTATGAAGCCTCTAAAATACTGAGATGGATGTTGGGACAGACCCTGCAACACCCTAATAAAACAAAACTAAGAACACAAAATAATTGAGTCCTCCGGAATGCAAGGAGGCTCACCACTGACTCTGGAGTGCTCAGCTGGATCAACGACGTGCAGGATGCTGATCCGGGGTACCTGCATCTGCATCGTCATAAGATGCAGGTCAACTGGCATCAGTACATTGAATGTACGAGTATGCGAGCTGGAAATCTAAACCACAACTTAAGCTTGAAAAGAGTAAAAAAGGACTCTTACCTTGGCTCAACTCATGAATAACTGAACTCAATATATATAAAGCAATAAGACTCATGCAATATATAAAGCTTGTAAAACATTGTAAACAACTTAGCTCGTTAATGATACAACAATAACAAACTCAACTTTACTTATATAAAAGTAATGTAACTTTAGTGGGAGATTCTTTAACCGACAACCATCACTATGAGCCTTCGTGGTAGTACAACGTTTTGCCTCACGTTGCCCAATGACCATCCTATACCTGGCCGTGATATATGAAGCTATCTTTACTAAGTGGATCCACTAGCTTAACTTTCGTGATCATCTAAAAAGTATGACCCGAGAGAATCCCATGTTGGCCGCATGATTCTTATGGAGAGTTGAGTTAATATGAACTCATGTCCCCAACTCGGTGCTCAAGACTACTCCCAAAAAATATACTTTAGCTCATAAGTGTTTTAAACACATCTTTCTTTTAGTTTGAGATAATTGCTCAAAATTTAGCCCAAAGGCTCTCTTGGAAATCGATGTTCCTTTCTTACTCAAATGTAAAAACATTTAGAAACCTCTTTGGGAAAGACATAGTTCCCTAATAACTTTCGGGAAATGGACTCAATTTTATGCTCTTGACTTAACTTGAAACTTGAGATTCTTCACTTGGCTTGAACTCTATACTCTTTACTAGACTTGAACTTGAACCTTAAATGAAGGTAAAACGTTTAATAACGACTCTTGGAAAGCCTTAGAGACTTGCTTGGACTTACTTCTTAACTTTGCTTGACTTGACTCTAACTTCCCTTAACTTCGATCCTAACTTGCCTTGAATTGAAATATGGATTCAAGGTATATGATCACACATTTATGGATGACTCCTTGACGTTAGAAGTACTTTGGAGTGTTGGAAACAACTAGGAAACATAGGTACAATACCTAGGAACATGCATGAGAAAGTGTGAAAAGAATGGGGGAACTTGGTGTCCTTGGCGCTCTGCAAGGCGCGGAGCGCCAGCCCTTGAAGCTCAGAGGGGACCTGCTGGCGCTCTGCTAGGCGCGGCGCCCCAAGGGAGAGAGCTCAGAAGCTCTTTTGGGGCGCGCTGGCAGGCGCGACGCGCCACCCCTTTCCCCAGTAAACTAGACTTTTCTCCTCCTTTTCTTCAACTCTAAACCATCCCAACTTCAATGGACTCAACCCCAAACACTAAGGATCACAAAACCCCTTAACATACAAGAGATTCAACTTAAACACACAACCAAATCATGTCCCACAACCAACAAGAACTTCAACAACACAATCAACAACACAACCCAACAACTTCAACAACATATCCAATCTTTTCTCAATAATAAAAAATTGGTTTGGTGTGTGGGGGAAAGGATCAACCCAACACTAAGAACTCACATACCTAGTAGGGATCACCCCTGACAATATCCACGACGATCTTTGACGGAAACTTGTTAGATCTCCCCTTTCTTCTCTTCTTCTCCTCTTCACTCACAAGTCCTAGCTCTCACTCTTTAAAAATGGGACCAAATGATCCAACAATCAGCCTAACACAACAATATAACCCCAAAAGAAAAAGCTAGGAAAAAGACCAAAATGCCCTTAAAATTTCCGGATGGATTCCCTGCCAACTGCCCAACTTTCAAAGGGCATAACTCGCTCATATGAACTCGGAATCGAGCAAACTTGGTGGCGTTGGAAAGATAATTCCACAAGCTTCGTAATCATAACTGGAACTACTCCTAACTCATCCTGAGATAGGAGTTAATGACTGCTCAAAGTTGGCCGAAAACTCACTGATTTCCACACTTAGCCAAATTTCCAGATTTTTTTGAATTCCTTCCAAAAGTGACTATTTCCGATTTTTAAGCCTCTTCATAGTTATTTCAACTTACCAGATGTTACACAACTTTCCAGTTGTACAACACTTGACCATATTGCTCTATAGACAATGTAGCTCTTAATACTCTATTAGGATAATAAAAATATTTAAATTTATTATAATTTTTTTTTCAAAAAAGTAAAAATATTAAGTTTTAAATATGTATGTAGGGCAGTAAAGAATTTTTTAAAATATATTTCGGGAAAATATACTGGATTGCAAAAATATTTAAGAAACAAATATATGAAAGTAAATAACTATGGTTAGGACTTTGCTTTAATTAATTAGATCTCAACCATTAATTTTAAACTATGACATGTGTCTCCAATCCAAGCTAGAACTTGAAAAAATGAAGAGAAGAGAAATTGAGAGGAGCCGGATCCGTTTCAACCAAATAAGAATAGTGATTGTAGCATATACCTCTGCGTGTGTAGACTTTCTTTTGTTTCTTCCATTTTTAGCCATTATCTATATTTCTTCAATTGATATCACTTGTTGATTATATATAATAAAAACTCTACACTTGAATGAAATGTTGAATGAACTCAAGAATGTACACCTATTTCTCACCATTCATGCGTTACGAGTAAAAAGTCTTCTACTCATGTACACATACACCATCATCTTCAAACCTTACTTATAGAATTATACTGTACATATTACTGTTGTTCTCCACATCTTCTTTCATACCGCTTTATTTTTTTAAAATGTAAGTTAGGATTCACGCTTCATTTAATACCAACTCCCAAGCAATTGGTTTCACTAGCTATATGACCTCACATATCATGCTTCTGCAATTAAATGTATCTTAGGTCAATATTACTCAAATGAAAATACAAAAGTATGTAGAAATAAGTTCTTTATATTTTTCATGAAATTAAAAATATCTACCTCAGCAAAAAGACTACTAAAAAAGCATAGGACCTGAAATATTTTGTAGAGCACGCAATAAATATTCTCACTAATATTTTGTTTCTCACTGAAAATATAGTCGTGCTCATGTATTAACAACAAAAAACTAGATAGTGTGTACTACATAATGAGAGCATCTTTTTGCTGAAATAAATTATATTAACAGTAAAGTTAGTTATTCATGATCTACTCTTAAACAAAGGCCAAACTAACGTAAATGCCTTGTAAACTCTAAAATCCTTCGATTTATTAAATAAAAGGCTTTCTTAATTGATAAGATTTTCACTTGATTACATGTCTCTTAACAAAATCAGTTAACCATTGGTAACATTAACTTTTTTTATGGAAAATCTTTTAAGCAACAATTTATAGAATTCCATTTCACATTCTATATTTAATAATAGTTTCTATATTACATGTCTTTTTTTGCTTATCAAATTTAATTACGTAATATATATCTTTACGTGCATTTTTTCCCTTTACCAGATTAATATTTCTTAATTCATTCACTCCTTTTTTTTTTTGCCTAGCTATAAAATGGCTCTAATTATAAACTTCTCTTATCCATAATTTTCTCTTCTAAAATGAATTCTAAAGTTTTTTTCCTTTTATCTATTTTAGCCTTTTTGGCTTTCTCTCAACTTGCTTTAGTTTCTTGTAGAAAGGTCAGAACCAACCATGGTTTAGAAGGATTCACTCTTGATCTTATCCATCGGGATTCTCCTCTTTCTCCATATTATAACCCTTCCATCACCCCTTCTCAACGCCTCCGGGATGCATTCCAAAGATCTTTCTCCCGAGTATCTTTCTTCCCGAAAGCTTCCATCCATCCCACCACACTTGTCAATCATACTATTCAATCAGACATCATTCCTGAGCCCGGAGATTATTTAATGAAAATTTTCATCGGTATGCCCCCAATGAAAACCTATGCAAGTCTTGACACTGGGAGTGACTTGACATGGGTACAATGCAAGCCGTGTACTCATTGTTATAAACAAATATTACCCCTTTTCGATCCTCGAAAAAGCTCAACGTATAAAATAATTGGTTGTAATAGTAAGGAATGTGAGCTAGTAAGAGATAAAACTTGTGACAAAAAGAATGTTTGTGAATATGAAATGCAATATGGTGATGGTTCTTATAGTACTGGAGATGTTGCTTCTGAGACATTCACATTTGATTCAACTTCTAAAAAGGTTGATAATATTTCAATTCCACAGGTTATTTTTGGTTGTGGACATAGTAATGATGGCACTTTTAGCAATCGTACTGCTGGGATTGTGGGATTAGCAGATTCAAAAATCTCTTTTATTAATCAACTTGATAAACAAATTAAAGGGAAATTCTCTTATTGTTTAGTCCCAAATAATGATTTATCGCCATCTTCTCATCCTCCCAATACTACAAGTAAAATTAATTTTGGTTCTAAGGCAGTTGTATCGGGGCCTAACGTTCTTACAACTCCCATAATTCGAAGGGACACCGATATATTCTACTATCTATATCTCGAAAGTGTTAGTGTTGGAGGTAAGAAGTTAGAGTTTAAGTCTCCACAACTCATGAATTCTTCTAGTACCGCTAATGAAGACTTGGGAAATATTATAATCGATTCTGGCTCAACGTTGACAATGATCCCTGGTAAATTTTATGACAAATTGGAATCAACTTTGGTGGAAATGATTAAAGGTAAAGTTAAATTATGAGACCATTTTTAAACGTATAATAAATCATACTTTTAGTTATTTAATTATTATATTATGTCTCAACAGGTAAGAGGATAGAACATGGCCCGCTTCCCATATGTTACGAGACGAAAAGCATTGTCAATAAAATTCCTAAGATTGTGTTCCATTTCAAGGATGCTGATATCGAGTTGCTACCTATGAATACATTTGCAAAAGTTGATGATTTGAGTTGTTTTTCAATTGTTAAGGGGTATTCCGATCTTGCTATTTATGGAAACTTGCAACAGATGAATTTCCTTATTGGATATGATCTTGTAAATCACAAGCTCTCTTTCTTACCTACAAATTGTACCAAACACTGATAAATTTGGATGACAATTTCATATTTTTAATTAATTAACCACTTTGTATGTAATGAAATTTGTCCTTTGTTTAATGGGAGTATGAATGTGTTAGTATTTTAAATGTCCTTTTCTTTAAGTTCATAATAATTCTAAATTATTGTAATCTAATTTGATCAGGATTTTCCGATTGAAAAGTAGAAGAAAAAGAAGGCAATGTACTAAAAGTAATACCATGTTAATTAGAATGTAGGAATAATTTCAGAGACCTCCCTCTAGATTTCGCTCTATAACATTCACCTATCCTGTGGTTTATGATATTACGTCTACCTCCCTTATTTTCATTTTCTTGTAACCATTCTTCAAATCTATTTAAAATAAGTATATATTAATATAGATTTGACAATTTTACCCTTCTATATGCAAGCTTAGATCTAATTTTCAATGATTTATCTCTATTTCTCGGATCATTTTTTTCTTCGCTCGTGGAAATGTTTAACTAGAACAAAATCTGATCGTTCTTATCGGATTTCTCTCTTGGGGAGTTCATTTTTATCTTCCATTTGAAGAAATTGTTGCTGGAAAATGATGGGTTATGTGGGTAAAAAAATCATCAGTGAATTGGTAAAAGGTAAAATGGAGATGAAGAGTTAATATTTGGTGAAAATTGTGGATCAGCTTAAATAAAGACTTTGATATTTATTTGATAAGAAAAACACGTGTATATATATATATATATATATATATATATATAGAGAGAGAGAGAGAGAGAGAGAGAGAGAGAATTAATGTATTTGTGCTGATTTATTTTTAAAGTATTTGTTAAATGTGTTATTTTTTATATAATATTTATTAATATGAAGAAATTAATATATAGAAGGGTAATTTAAATTAATTTATATTTATTTTAAATAGGTTTAAAGAATGGTTACAACTACAACAAAATGAAAATAAGGGAGGTAGACGTAATATCGTAAACCACAGGGGAGGTGAGTGTTATAAAGCGAAATCTGGAGGGAGGTCTCCGAAATTATCGCTAGAATGTATCAAATAGGTAATACAGTATTATATATACACACTCAACACTATAATTATATGTCCATATGCTAATTTTTTGAATTTGGATTGTTTTAACCTTTTTTCCCAAAAAAAATATTTTATGCTCAATATGACAGATGATTGATATTTTAATAATTGTAAAGTCAATTGATTCATCCGATTTCTCTCCATGTATTGAAATTCACATAGATAAGATATGAAATCTGGAAATTTAGAACTTCTTTGAAGACAATGGTTCACTATTCAAAAATATTTAAATACATGTTCACATCTAATACAAGGCATACCTTTGTATTTTTCTTTGTAGAAATTCAGAGCGATGATAAATTCAAGTCATTTGAGAGAAATTATCCACAAGTATGACAAAATACAAAACTGACTCCACTTGTTTATCAGCCCCTCAGACTTATTGAACTACGATAAATTTTGACAAATTGGTGTGACTAACAATTCAATGAAGAAACTTTGAAATTAGGGACAAAGCTTCTTTAACATATGCAAAGAATTAAAGATGTCTCAAATGGAGACACGACATTGGAGTAGCAACAAATTGAGGCCCCCAATATTCATCAAGAATACAGAGACTACCAAATACATGTCATTTACCTATAATCTTATTCCCTATAGATCACGATACATATAATAATCAGTAAAGAACGAGATATAGTATTTCAAATTTCTGATAAGCTTATTCACATGCATCAAATTAAAGACTAACTTTGGTAGACTTAATACAAGTGACAAGATAACGGAGGAGGTTGGTTTGATAGTCCTAAATCCTATAATTTTACACGTGGAACCATCAACTATTGTCACAGGAGAGAATATTCTATGTGATCGAAAGAAAAAAAATATAATAGAATTATCCGTCATGTGATATATGATGATCAATCTCCCATTAAATCAAAAAGAGATAAGACATGTTTTTTTCCAACTCAACAAGGTTTGTAGCCAAAATAGATTCCTTAAAGGTAATTTTTGATATTGTGAGAATTTTGCTCGCTCTTCTACCGAAAGAAAAATTATTTTATTCGAAGAAATAAGAGCCACAATTTTAATCCTTTTTTTCAAATATTTAAACAACATACGAACTCATCAACAATAAATATACCTAGAAGCATGTATACAATATGATTCCACAAATAAAACATAGTCTAAAATGATTTTAGCAACCAAGGAATCAGTTGATGATAAGAGAAAGAAATCCTGAACCAACAACTATGTCCACACAACACCAATTATCCGAAACAAAGTAGAATTAACCGTCGCAGAACCACAAATCACAAACCAGATTCAATGTCAGAGAAGAGAAACGAACCTGGAAGTGATGAACAAAGTTTCTAAATCATGTTTTAACAACAAAATAGACCTGAGGTTCGCAGTAAATCATGAAGAGCCAACGTTGAAACACACAGAAGGATCTACTAAAATAAGATAGAGCCTATTTCTGAAACAGAGTCAAAACAGATTGACATGAGCTTATAGGCTTTGATACCATGTGATCGAATGGAAGATCTTATCTTATTTCAGTAGATGGGCAATGAATAAATACAATACATTAGGTGCTAATTAAGGAATGAAATTAAGAGGGATTCCTATTATTTGCTACCTTTACTACCTAAATATAACAATGTACATCACTAATTAAGATCTAAGTCTATATACATTCTGTAACAACAATCAATTTATATATTTCCATTTCCTATTTTCTATATAATATTAATTTCTACATTACATATCTTTTTCTGATCATCAAAATTAATTAATATTCTTACGTGCATTTTTTTCCATACTAACATTAATCTTCCTTAATGCATTCATTCTTCTTTTATTTTTGCCCTATAAAATGACACTAATTATCAACTTCTATTATTCATAAATCACTCTTCTAAAATCTATTATTCTCCTTAAACCTCAGCCATGAAAATGAATTCTAAAGTTTTTTTTCTTTTTTCCATTTTAGTTTTTTTGTCTTTCTCTCAACTTGCTTTAGTTTCTTCTAGAAAGGCCAAAACCAACCATGATTTAGATGGATTCACTCTTGATCTTATCCATCGCGATTCTCCTCTTTCTCCCTACTACAACCCTTCAATCACCCCTTCTCAACGCCTCCGAGATGCATGCCACCGATCTTTTTCCCGAGCATCTTTCTTCACAAAAGCCTCCATCCATCCCACCACACCTTTCAAACACGATATTCAATCAGACATTGTTCCAATACCCGCAGAATATTTAATGAAAATTTCCATTGGTACACCCCCAAGGGAAACCTTTGCGATTGCTGACACTGGTAGTGACTTGACATGGATACAATGCAAGCCTTGTACTGAATGTTTTGACCAAATCTTTCCCCTTTTCAATCCTAGAAAAAGCTCAACTTATAAAATCATTGGATGTCATAGTAAACAATGTGAGGCAGTGGGAGAAACAGTTTGTGTTAGAAAAAATGTTTGTCAATATGAGATGCATTATGGTGATAATTCTTATAGTGTTGGTGATATTGCTTCTGAGACATTCACATTTGCATCAACAACATCTAAAACCAATGAAAAGGTCCATAATATTTCAATTCCACAAGTTATTTTTGGTTGTGGACATGATAATGGTGGCACTTTCAACAATTTTACTGCTGGGATTGTTGGATTAGGAGGTTCAAAAGTCTCCTTTATTAAACAACTTGATAAACAAATTAAAGGGAAATTCTCTTATTGTTTAATCCCAATGGATTTATCATTACCATTTTCTTTTGATCCCAATATTACAAGTAAAATTAATTTTGGTCCTAAGGCAATTGTATCGGGGCCTAACGTTCTTACAACTCCCATTATTCGAAAGTACCCCGATACATTCTACTATCTAAATCTCAAGAGTGTTAGTGTTGGAGGTAAGAAGTTGAAGTACTTCAAGTCTTCACAACTCATGAGTTCTTCTGCTGTTGCTGATAAAGATTTGGGAAATATTATAATCGATTCTGGTACGACATTGACAATTGTCCCTGAGGAATTTTACAAGAAATTGGAATCAACTTTGGTGGAAAAGATTAAAGGTAAGATTAAATTTTGTTGACTTTTTTTTAAAGTATACATTTTTAGTTATATCTAATTATTATATTATGTCTCAACAGGAAAGAGGAAAAAAGATCCCTCAGATTACTTTCCCCTATGTTACGAGACGAAAAGCGTTGTCAATTTTCCTAAGATTGTGTTCCATTTCACGGATGCTGATGTCGAGTTGTTACCTATGAGTACATTTGCAGAAGTTGATGAAAATTTAACTTGTTTGTTAATTGTTAATGGGGGTGTTGATGGTCTTGCTATTTATGGAAATTTGGCACAGATGAATTTCCTTGTTGGATATGATCTTGTGAATCATAAACTCTCTTTCTTGCCTACTGATTGTACCAAACACTGATAAATTTAGTTTTAATTTCATATTTTTAATTAATTAAGCACTTTCTATGTAATGAAATTTGGCCTTAAATTTTGTTTAATGGGAGTATGTATGTGTTGGTACGTATTTGGAATGTCCATTTCTATAAGTTCATAATGATTCTCTTATCATTATAATCTTTGACGTTTTCATATTTGGAAGGGCAATAAAAAATCATAATAATTTTGGAAAAAAGGAGGTAAAGCATTAAAGTGATACCATGTTAGAATGTCCCAAATAGGCAATATTATATTTTATGTCCATATTTTGATTTTCTGAATTTGGACTCTAATTAACTCTTTTTTTCCTAAAATGTATTTGATTCTCAATAATGCAGATCAATGATATAGATATTTTTATGGGATAATTGTACAAAATGGCAAATTTATAATCTAAAATAAATGGAGTAGCTACTGTTTGATTTAATTGCTCTCCGTAGCAAACGTTTGCCAGTCGCTTCTCTTCCTCCAAATTCTCGCTCGCCACTCTCCC
>NW_026033718.1:0-844 GCF_019186545.1 Solanum stenotomum
GAAATGACCCGATTATTTTTTGTAAATGCCTTAAATAATGATACGGACCTGCTCGTTGAATCGGAGCTCAATTTCATGCTCGTTTGCCCAGTCAAATATCATTTTTACTCGATAAACAATTATTTCTTATTTGCGATAAAAGTCCAATCTCGGGTTAGCGAAAATGCACCAAAATTTGTAGATAAGTCCTATAATTCATGCTCAAAATTTCAGAACCTTCGGAATAATTTTTCGACCTTGAAAACTAATAATGAACCCTTTAGTTGCCACAATTTGCTGAAATAGTGTCAAAGCATCCAAGAAGCTTAAAAGCTCACCCAAAACTCATTTGGCACTTCCCGAACACAAACCAAATATGCTACTAGCTTGAAAATGACATTTCGGACTCAATGAAATTGTCGGAATTTGAATTCGAGGTCTCCTTGACCCGGTATCTGATAAGGCATCAAGAAACTATCTTTAGGCTCAAAAACTCGAAACGCACTCGGGGCCTCTAAAAATTCAACCAAGATTTATTCTAGACTTAGAATCATCCCCTGAATCCAACGGTGCCCTCGGAATTCCATTTCGAGCACCGGAACCTCATTTGTTGACCAAAGTCAACTCTTGATCAAAATTTCACAATTTTTGCAACTTAGGACCTCAAATCTTCGTTTTAACTCCAAATTCGACTCCGTAAATTCTCATAAACCCGTTTTGACATTATAAAACTGCTAGAATCGACGGAAATCCGATTCGAGTCTCGAAACTCCAAATGACTCGAAATAGCACTTTTAACCAAACTTTAACTCTTAAAAACTCAACTTTCCAAAAACACAACTTTTCATCAATTTTTCCTTCAAAC
>NW_026033719.1:0-221 GCF_019186545.1 Solanum stenotomum
CTTTTTCTAATTTTCTTCTATATTTTTTGCACGTTATTTTTTGTTGATTTTACTTTCATTTTTTTATTTTTTATTTTTTTTTAAGATTCTGTTTCTTCTTCTTCTTCTTCTTACTTTTATTTTATTTTTATTTTTATTTTGTCTAACAAAATGTTTCTCTATTCTACACTATTTTTCTTTTATTATTATTTTTTTTTCTGCTCACGTTTTATTTTTTTAAT
>NW_026033720.1:0-822 GCF_019186545.1 Solanum stenotomum
CTTAAACACAAAGCCAGTAGTTGAACGATGAGTATCATGGTCCCCTACATAGTCAGAGTCACAGTATCCGACCAACTTGCATTCTTCACTTTTCTTGTACAAAAGACCATAATCAATAGTGCTTTTCACATATCTCAGTATTCGCCGAACAGCCTCCATATGTTGCTTCTTTGGATTGTGCATGTAGCGACTCATAACACCAACTGCAAATGAGATATCAGGTCGAGTCTGAGTTAGATAAATCAGACTACCTACCAGTTGCCTATACATCGTCACATCTGCTAAATCTTTTCCTCCATTAGCACACATCTTAGCATTTGGCTCCAATGGTGTTGAGATTGGCTTGCAATTAAACATCCCAAACTTCTTCAACAGATCTGTGGAATATTTTTTCTGATGCAAACAAATTCCTTCTTCACTACGATCAACCTCCAACCCAAGAAAATGGTTGAGTTGCCCGAGTTCCTTCATCTGGAAGCGAACTGCCAAGTTCTTCTTTGTTAGGAGAATTTCTTCTTCACAATCTCCTGTTAGGATTAGATCATCCACATATACTAGCACAATAGATAGTTTTCTTCCAATAACTTTCACAAATAGACTGGAATCTGCCGGTGCTACTGAATAACAACTACGAGTAAGAAATTCAGAGATTTTACCATACCATGCCCTTGGCGCTTGCTTTAATCCATATAGCGCCTTTCGAAGCTTACATACATACTCAGGATGATCTTGACTCTGAAAACCCATTGGTTGACACATGTAGATCTCCCGGTCCAACTCTCCGTGCAGAAAGGCATTCTTTACGTCCATTTGCCATAGGTT
>NW_026033721.1:0-608 GCF_019186545.1 Solanum stenotomum
TGTTCTTCTCTATAATGTCTATATAGCTAAAAATATCTTGTATCATATAATATCTTTGGGTTTAGTAGATTCAACTGATTCTGTTAGAATATTCTTAGGTCTTTATCTATATCTATTGCTTCATTTAACTCCTGAATTTGTTTATCTTCTTGCTTATTTCTTGTTAATATTCTTGATATAAAATTATTTCCTATTCTATTATCGGAAAAACTTACTCGTGATCTTTCTTCGGTTATTGTTCTTCTACCTGAAAGAAAGTTCATTTTTGAGACTTTCTAACTATAGTAGGTCTTTCTTTAAGTGGAGTAATTTCAGTATTTTTTAATTGATTTATTAATTCTTCTATTTCAGTATTTTTAGGTTGTTCTTTTATAACTTCTTTTTCTTTAATTATTTTATCTAATTTTTTATTTAATTCTATCAATAATACTATTATAGTGTTATTTTGTTTAATAATTATTTGATTTGATTTACTTGAAGGTTGGTGGTCAGACAATCCTTACGGATCTGGTTGGATACTTCTTGCAAATTTTAAGGCTTTTGTGTAGGATGGTTCTTGGCATAGATCGTTCATGAAAGAAGTTTATCTTCTAGTTGTTGTATCGTCT
>NW_026033722.1:0-329 GCF_019186545.1 Solanum stenotomum
TAAACACTAAAAACCTTTAAAACCTAAATACTACACCATACACCCTAAATGACCCAAAAAAAACCTAGGAGACCTTAAATGTTAAACTCAAATCCTAAGAAAATTAAACCCTAAACCTTAGGGATAAACCCCCAAACCTAAGCCTTATGAAACTCTAAGAAGCCCTAAACTCTAAGAAATTCTAAATCATAATAAAACCTAACCCCTAAAAACCTTTAAAAACCTAAAACTAAAAATCCCGAAAACAAACCTTAAAAACCCTAAAAAAATTCCTTAATCTAAAACCCCAAGTCCTAAACCCGTAGAGATCATATATCGTAAAAACAATA
>NW_026033723.1:0-261 GCF_019186545.1 Solanum stenotomum
ATTATCATTATTATTTATTTTATTTTTTAAAAAAAAAATAAATATAAAATTGACAAAACTTACATACAAATAACTTGAAAAATATTTCGGATTTCATAAAAGCTAATTAATTCGAAATTATAGCCATCATTTTAAAATATACTAAAAATATAAAATCTTTTGAGATGATTTTCGAATATTTATAGGATATACTTATTTCATACATAATTATATAAAACATATATTATTAAAAAATACAAAAAGTGATAGACTATTTAAAAC
>NW_026033724.1:0-285 GCF_019186545.1 Solanum stenotomum
ATAAAATTAATCTTTAATTTATTTTTTTCGTACGTTTTATTTCCCTTTTTTTTTGTTTATATTTTTTCTTTTGACATTCTGTACATTTTGTTTTAATTTCTTTTTTTATCTATTTTAATTCAATTCGTTTCTTCTCCTTATCCTAACAAGTTTATTATTATATTTTTTGTTAGAACCCTAAATATCAAGACAACACACATATTATAGCATAAAACATGACTTAATACTTTTCTACATACAATCAAACAAAGAATTCATTCAAATTAGTAAGGCACAAACATAAAA
>NW_026033725.1:0-662 GCF_019186545.1 Solanum stenotomum
TTTCCTGTCCATAAGTGTTTTAAAAGAATAAGAAACAAACTGTGTACCCCCATTTGGATTAGTAAACATTACAAAGAGAGGATTATGAGTGAGCCTACCATCAAACTACATCAGATTCAGTCGTTGATACAAAAGCAATATGGTTTGTATGTTAGTAAGACAAGTTGTAGAAAGGCAAAACTGAGAGTTATGAATTAACATATGAGAGATTTCAGAGAGGAGTTTGCTAGGTTGTATGATTATGCTGAGCAATTAAAGACCACAAATCCTGGAACTACTGTATCTATTAGGACATTCAAGAACACAATTCCAGGAAAAAAAGTGTTTATGAGCATCTATATTTGTCTTGGTTCCTTAAAAATTGGATGGAAAGAAGGGTGTAGAAGGATTATTGGTTTATATGGTGCATTTCTTAAAAGTGTATGTAAAGATGAGCTGTTATCTTGCATTTCCAAAGATGGAAATAGTCAGATGTACTCTATAGCATGGGCAGTAGTTGATAAAGAAACCAAGGACACATGGTCTTGGTTTCTCAAGTGCATCAAACATGATTTGGAGTTACAGAAGGTGAAGGACTAACAGTGATGTCTGATATGCAAAAGGTATTACTATATTATTCGTTAAATTTATTTCTTCATTTTTGGAGTAATTGATAATTAACA
>NW_026033726.1:0-302 GCF_019186545.1 Solanum stenotomum
ACCTTCTTACTCCTATTTATGATTTTGTATTTACTTGAAGGACAACGTCATTTGAGACTTGCGTATTTTCTTTCAATTCTAGTATTTACATTAGAGGCTTGTGCACGTGACAACCAGGTTTTGGGGATTGAATTAAGTTGACTTGTTTTCGTAATAGTAATTGCTATTGAACTTTGCTTTATTTCCGCACTTTATCGAAATGATTGGGTTTTAGGCTGACTTGTCTTGGTGGGATACGACGAGTGCCATCACATCCATTTTTGAGGTCGTGACAATTTATTTATACAGGGAGAAGAGTACTT
>NW_026033727.1:0-382 GCF_019186545.1 Solanum stenotomum
ATAGGTGGTGCCATTCATTTGCAAGGCAACCAACCAACCAAGAATCCAAGCATCCAAGTGTAAAGCAATCTTCCAAAGCTAATACAAAAGCCTTCTTCCAAATTCTCTAAGTCTTCCTTTTCATTCTCTTAGCGATCTTAGTCGTAAAGGGCTTACTTGAGCTTACAAGATCGTGAAAGATTCGTGAGTAAGTTGTCAAGTGCCGCACGGAGCATTAGTAAGACTCTAAGTCCGTGACAACGTGGTATCAGAGCAAAGGTTTGCACTAAGGGAATGGCGACCGAAGGAGACGTAAACGCTGCTAGCACCACCAACATCCGTCCGGATGGTCGAAAGAAATCCCGAAAGGGAAAAAAGCACCAAAAGAGTCATGAGGAAATGC
>NW_026033728.1:0-577 GCF_019186545.1 Solanum stenotomum
TGACCTTGACAATGGGCCGGTTAGACCGCCCAGACCAACCGGCTCCAAAGCTAAGGTCTTGACGAACGTCCACAAAAATTCTTAGCAAAACTAACTTTGGAAATACGGATCACCAAAAGATCCATTGACTATAGCTCACGAAATTTGGTAAACCGGGGTTTTACCCACTCCGGGGCTTGTTTGAAGTTTAAAATGGGCCGATTTTCCAGTGAGACCAACCGTCTCTATAGCTAAGGCTTGACAGACGTCCACAAAAATATTTGGCAAAAATGACATCAGAAATCCGGATAACCAAAAGATCCATGGACTATAGCACATGAACATCAGAAAAACAAGGGGTTTACCCGTTCTGGGGATCGTTTGACATTGAAAATAGATGGTTTGCCCATCGGGACTAACTGGATCAATATATATGGTCTTGACGGACGTCATGAAAAATTTCAGCATAAAACACGTTGGAAATATGGATCACCAATAGATCCATTTACTATAGCACACGAAAGTCAACAAAACGGGGGGTTTACCCTCTCCGGGGTTCATTTGACCATAAAAATGGGAGGGTTTGCCTGTCTGGACC
>NW_026033729.1:0-1003 GCF_019186545.1 Solanum stenotomum
TTGACAGTGCAGCTGATTTAAATTGTATTCAAGAAGGACTTATACCTTCGAGATATTTTCATAAAACTACTCATAGTTTGAGATCAGCAAATGGTAGTAAAATGAATATTGAATTTAAACTTCCTAAAGCTTTTATTTGTAAAGGGAAAAGTTGTGTTCCCCAAAGTTTTGTTTTAGTTAAAAATATTACGAACCAAATAATTTTGGGCGTTCCTTTTATAAACGATATTTTCCCTCTTACTCATTGGGATAATAATAAGATTATTGGAACATGGAATGACAAACCTTTTATACTAGAATTTGTCACCAAACCATTTACAAGAATGATAAATGATATGACTGCTAAACTACTGGTTTCAAAAAACAACCAAGTAAATTTTATAAAACAAGAGATAAACAGTATTGAAGTCGATCATATTTTACAAAATCCTAAATTAAAGGAAAAGATTGCTATTTTGAATAATCAGCTTTCCATTGATATTTGTGGAGATCATCCAAATGCTTTCTGGAACCGAAAAAAGCATGTTGTTAGCCTCCCTTATGAAGAAAGCTTTATTGAGGATAATATTCCTACTAAAGCAAGGCCCTGCCAAATGAATGCTGACTACTTGGAGTTGTGCAAAAAGGAAATTGATTCGTTACTTCAGAAAGGCCTTATAAGGCACTCAAAGTCTCCTTGGTCTTGTACAGCTTTCTATGTTAATAAACATGCAGAGCAAGAAAGAGGAGCACCCAGATTAGTTATCAATTATAAGCCTCTTAATAAAGCCCTCAAATGGATCAGGTATCCTATTCCTAATAAAAAGGATTTACTGGATAGAGTTTATGATGCTATAATATTTTCTAAATTTGATTTAAAATCAGGTTATTGGCAGATTCAAATAGCAGAATCTGACAGATTCAAAACAGCTTTTAATGTCCCTATGGGTCAATACGAATGGAATGTGATGCCATTTGGTTTGAAAAATGCTCCTTCTGAATTTCAGAAAATTATGAATGATAT
>NW_026033729.1:1326-4905 GCF_019186545.1 Solanum stenotomum
TTACAGAGATTTCTTGGAAGTCTTAATTATGTAGCACCTTTCATAAAGGATCTGGCTAAAGATACGGCTATTATCTATGATAGATTAAAGAAAAATCCTAAGGCTTGGTCAGATGACCATACTAAAGCTATTAGGAGGATTAAAGAGAAGGTTAAAAATCTCCCTTGTCTCACTTTGGCAAATCCAAATTGGGAAAAATCGGTTGAGACTGATGCTTCAGATATTGGTTATGGTGGCGTCCTTACCCAATATTGTCCTGATACTAAAAGACATTATATAGTTCAGTTTTATTCTGGTAAATGGAATTCAGCCCAGAAAAATTATGCAACTATAGCCAAAGAAATCTTAGCTATAGTAAAATGTGTCCTCAAATTTCAAGGTGATCTTTATAATAAAATTTTTTTAATAAAAACTGATTGTCAAGCTGCTAAATTCATGTTTAACAAAGATTGTAAGCATGATGTTTCTAAACAAATGTTTGCTAGATGGCAAGCTCTTTTAGCGCCTTTTGATTTTGAGATCCATTATAAGAAAGGAGAAGATAATAGTCTACCTGATTTTCTTACTAGAGAATATTTAAATTGAATCTTTTCACATTTTTCAGGATGAGACCAGAATGGCCCCCTCGGAGAGGGCGAGGAGGACGAAGCAATTCAGGAAGAGGAGGTCATATCCTCGCTCAACAAGGAAACAAAACACTAACATCATTTAATGTTAGTCAAACCGCTTCATCAAGCAGTAACACCAGTGGAGGAGTTAATATTAACCACCCCATGTATAAAAAATTCATGGATTTCATAAAATCCAAAGAGGAAACTAGTGCATCAACAACATATTCCTCAGTGCTACTGGATGATGAAAATATAGAGGTGTTTGATATAAACAACAAAAAAGAAGTTATACTTCTACTAGAGGAAAGTGATCTCCGATGGAGAAATGAACCCTGGCAAATAATGACCAGGTATTTGGACACAGTAGCCTATACAGCTACATCATATAAATACAGAATGCACTATGAAGTTATACTCTCATCCACAGGATGTGAGTTCCAGCATTATTATCCAGCCAACACCAAGAAAGTTTATAACTTTTCAAAATTGGTCATCAAGAAGATTATATCACCAGAAGAATGGGGAATGAGCACTCTAAAAGAATTGGATTATATCCATCCGGAACAAAAAGTCCCAGTAAAATACAACTATTGGGATTATATTGACGGGTTTAATAAGGTCCTGCTTTATGAAAACACTAATAGAAAACACTCATGGTTTATAAAATTATGTGCAAATATTTTTGATAGAAATATCCCAAATTGGTTTTGCAAGTGGTGGACATTATATGGACCAACCATTAAAATCTTGCCAGAATCTTATAAAAAATTATATTTGGAATGGATAGATGTGTCTCCAAAATTAACAAGGTTACAAGAAGATAATATCTTCTTTGAAGGAATATCAGTGATGTATATTTTCATTGAATTTTCTATCCCATGGATCATGAAATGGTCAATTGAAGTTAATAATACTTCAGAGGGATTCCCTTGTTTACAAAGAGTGTTCTACACTAAGTTCTGGGGTAAATTACTTCAGAAGAACCAGGAAGGGCAATTACACGGACAAGAAATCTTGGATTTAATAAATGTGACAGTGAGTAGGTATTGTGAGACTAATACCACAACAGAAATCAAAGGATTTAATAATCAGGATCCATTCAAGAAAATTGCTAGACAACTCCAAATGAAAAGGGGAATTATTTCCAAATCAGAGGAAATAGCTATGTACATGGAAGAAGTAAAAAAAGATTTGATAAAAAATCTTGATTTTGATATAAAAGATGACACTTCCATGGCTTCAGCCAGTCATACAGATGACACATGTCTTGCAGGAGAAGCACAAGACATTGATGATGAAGAAGAAGACCTTGAGACTATTCTCAAGCGTTATCAGCAACAGATGGAAGAATCTTCCATTTACACAACAGACAAAGGAAAGGACAAAATATAGTGCCTTTTACTTTATCTTTATAAAAGAAAAGCATGTGAAGGCCATTATCATATGTCGGCCTTATAGTTTTTGTTTGTTTTTGGCCATTATTAAAGTTGTGTGGGCCAGTTACCATGTGAAGGCCATTATTGTTTGTCGGCCTTATCGTTTGTCTATTGGCCATTATAAAGTCGTGGGCCAGTTCTTTTTGGTTTGTAACCTCTATATAAGAGGATGTGTGCATTAGTTTTAGAGGCAGGTTTTAGAACCCCCTCTCTCTCTCTCTCTAAAAATCCCTTGTAATATTTCCCAGTATTTTGAATAAAAGTTTGCAATTTGGCTTGAAGGTTCCATATTAAGGTACTATTTCTTATTAATACTATCATAGAACTCTTTTTTACTGCTAGGTTCACCTTCTTCAAAATTGTCAGCATTAATAGGTTGTATACCACCTTTGAATTTCTTTTCTAAGAAATTTTCAAGTTCTGAATAATCCTTGATTTTGAAATCCTCTATATCAGGAGGAGGTTGTAAGCTACTATGAGTAACTTTCTCTTTACCTTTTATTTTATTAGGCAATAGAGTAAGAAGTTTATCAACTTTCTCATGTAGCGACATTATATGATCACCAAGAATACTCATATAAATATTTGCATAATTATTCTGCTTTATAATAGCATTAACATGTTGAGTAGTCACTAAAGCAGTATCATTTTCTAATAATTTAGAAAAGGCATTAAAATTAACAATTTTATCATTTTTATTAATTTGAAAAGACTGTTGTGGAGGGAATACAGATCTTGTTATTTCTCCATTACTAAGAGTAAAGTCTCTTTCAAGCATAGAAATATAATTATGAACATGCTTACACATAAACCAAGGAACAAAAGGAATTAAACGGCTTATTTTAGAATCTATAAGATCTTTATAAAATTCCTCTTGGAACTCATGCTGTTCTAATCTATTAAAGTTTTTAAAAAACCATTTTCTAAAAAGTTTCCACTTTTTCCGCTGAAAATCCTTAGCGATACGAGCTCTTGCCGGAGATCCCGGACTAAAATCAATATTTTTGTCAGTCATAAGAAAACAAAATTAACCTGTTATTCCATTTGGAAAATTCATTTCAGATTCAGTTATATCTAAATCAGAACTAGCCTTCTGAACAGGCTTAACAATATTATCTTTATCAATTTCAATATTGTCATATCTATAATTTTCTCTAATTTGAGAGGTAGAAGCTCTCGAAGGAACCTGAACAGTATAATCAATAGGAGATATATAAGAAGTAGATCTACTGATTCTAGAAGACATACTACGATTATCAAGTAGCATGTTACTAGGTTCATGAAATCTAATCTTAACAGTCCCGTCATTTAACTGTTCAATTTCAGAAACCTCTGTGTTAATATTATTTTGAGGTTGGGTAGCATTTTCAATAACCCATTCTTGTGGAAAATCAATTTCTTCCCACTTGATAGGTCTTCTAGTGACTACCTTAGATTTATCAAAATTTGTTTCAATAAGAATCGTTTCATTTTTAAAATCAATTACTTTGCACATAGGATTTAGAGTATGTAATAACTTATAATAAATCCTG
>NW_026033730.1:0-19403 GCF_019186545.1 Solanum stenotomum
ATAATGAATAATGACTTACATTATTTTTTTGTCAAACTTTATCAAATGATCGAATCATAAAAACAAATTTTGGAGGGCCAATAAAACCCCACAACATAGCATGCAACTTGCATCTTAAGTTGTCCTTTATTGCCACCAATTTAGGTATTCCACCAACTTCATCAATTGAAATATTTAGATACTTCCGATCGATTTATTTTACTTGTCATTGATTATTAAAAATATTTATTATTTTAAATAAAAAGATAGAATAGAATGAACAAGAAAAGAATTATTGTTTAGAATGAATGAGTGTAACTCAATAGATAAAGCTCTATGAGCTTCTTGTAGACTGAACGGAAGATTAAAATTGAATTTATGGAATAAATAAGAAAACTCACATTTCGACATACAATTTTTATGATATTCTATCTTTTGTCTATAGTCTGATACAATTTTTCGAGGTGCAACTTCTATTATTTTCTATTGTTTATTTTAGTGCGCGGTGTATTTTTTTGTGCTACAGTTTTTAAGATTTGATAGGAATTTTTAGTTAATTTTTTTTTTATCACTTTAAACTTTAGTTAGTTAAAATATTTGATAGGAACCAAATGTGTTCATTTTTGACAAACTATAAGAGAACAAAATGTAAAAATATGTGGTATTTGGGCTTAACTCAACCCCAAAAGTTAGCTCATGAGGGGAGGTTTGTCCAAGTCCATATAAGGAGATCAAATTCTCATCCCTCTATCGATGTGAGACTTCTTAACACTCCCCCGCACGCCCAGACCTCAACTGGAGCATGAACACTTCTAAATGGGGGCCCAATATCGATGAACAACAAATTGGGATGGTCTAACTCTGATACCATGTAAAGATATGACACCTAGGCCTAACTCAACCTCAAAAGCTAGTTCATGAGGATTGGGGAAAGGTTTGTCCAAGTCCATATAAGGAGACCAAATTCTCATCCCTCTACCGATGTGGGACTTCTTAACCCAAAAACTATCCTAACATATATTTAAGGGACTGGGACTATTTTTGTCTTTTTCTCTTTAGTTAAACCTATAATATTTAGAGGTGTTCACGAGTCGGTTTAAGTCGATTATTGGTCAAAATCAAAAGCAAATTAACTTAATTGATTTTAAAATTATCAAAATCAAATCAAATCAAATCAAATATAATATACATTTATAAGTTTGTTTGTTATCGGTTTTGGTTCAGTTATTAACCATACACAAAATTAAAAGAAACAATTCACTCAAAACGTGAAAAAAGTGATTGACAACAATCCATTAAAACGAAAAAATAGTTAGAATGACTGACATTACATAACTTTCAATCACTGAATTTACTATGAATGAAGCTTTAAAATTCACTATTTTGTTTTAGAAGAAGAGACAGTAACATTTTCAGTCCCATAAACAATTGTCATAGACAATCATATGCATGAAACCAATAAAATAAATGTTCTCACCTTGGACATTTTTGCTTTCATAAGTAAATTATAAATAAATTTTGATGAAAACATATACAAGATCTTTAAAATTGTTTATAAAAAATAATATATTATGTAATTTGCCAGTTCAGTTATTTTTTTCGATTCTTTTCCAACAAAGTCATAATCAAACCAAATACTACTAGTTTTTAAAAATCCACATCAAACCAAACCAAACCCAGATAAAATCATTTTATTTAATCGATTTGGATTGATTTTTATCCCAAACGTGAACACCCTATTAGTAGTATTTTTTTTATATGGGTAACCCCTTGAGCTTTAAAAGTTAGAAAATCATACCCACTTCACTATTTGAACGAGAACAATAACCCCTCGAGCAAGATTTAGAATTTTGATTAATACAAACAAAACAAATATTTTCTTAAAGATTTTTTTTTATCTCCAAAAGCAAGTTAATCATTTTGATTGTTGCGTTTGGCTTCAGCTATTTGATTAGCTATATGAAATTAATATGATATGTGACGTTTGGACCCTATTTTATTGGAATAATGACTATTAAGAGAAATAAATTAATATTTAATCAAATCAAAGCAACATAAATCATCTTCTATTGTTTTTTCAAACACAGTGTCTGATATCCGTATTATGATCTAAATAAATTGATTAAAATTACATTGAAATTTTTTATATTAGAGGATAAAACCCTCCTCTAAACAAAGCCGATTACGTACTCAAGGAGACTCAAACGGAGACCTTTGATTAAACTAATATTAAAATAAAAAAAGTACTTACCACTCCATCATAACTCTCAATGGTATCAAAATCACCTTATTCATAAGAAAAGTAAGAAAAAGGAAGTAAATCATGATAAGCATTGTGCACTCCAAAATATTAATGTCTGATCAGAACAAATTTGTTTTCTATGGATTGAGCAAGTAATGTGATGTTTGGACCATATTTTATTGGAATGATGATTTTAAAGAAAAAAAAAATTAAACATTTAATCAAATCAAAGCAACATAAATCATCTTCTACTGTTTTTTCAAACATAGTGACTAATATCCGTATTATGATCTCACTAAATTAATTAGAATCACATTGAAAAGTTTTATATTAGAGGATAAAACACTCCTCTAAACAAAGACGATTATGTATTTCAGGAGACTCAAATCGGAGACCCCTTATTAAATTAAAAATAAAATAAAAAAGTACTTACCACTCCACCGCAACTCTCAATTGACGGTATACAAATCACCTTATTTCATAAGAAAAGTAAGTAAGAAAGAAAAGGGAAGTAAATCATGATAAGCATTGTGCACTCCAAATTATGAAAGTGTGATTAAAACAAATTTGTTTTGTATGGATTATTGAAAAGGTAATTAGGTGTTTTAATTTACATAATGATTTGACGATTAAGGGTTCGTTTGGTACAAACATTGATAACGCAGAGATTAGTAATGCAGGGATTAGTAATGCATGGATTAGTAATGCAGGGATTAATAGTGTAGAGATTATTTTTTGTCAAGTGTTTGGTTCACTACTTTCCATTTAATTTTGTGTTTGATTTAAAACTCTACAAAAAATTTCTTTCCTATTATACCCTTGTGTTATTATGAGTGTTTATTTCATGTAATTGAGTCAAAGTAGATAACCACCGGACCGAATAATATTTTTTAAAGAATTTTCTATTCCATTTAATTAGTTAAATCAAATACATATATACATAAAAATGTTATTAATTTTAAGGTGTGATGTATCACTAAGAAGATCATTGAAGGCACATCGTATTTCTAATTTTTTGTTGGTCAAGTATATATCTTAAACTTAACATAGATTTAAAACTACTTAAATTGTTCAATACCTATAACTTATTTTTAAAAAAAATAAAAAAAATAGTTCAAGTGGGTAATCGACAAACTATCTTGAATAAAATATCAAGAAAAAATGGAGATTTTTTTTTAGTAAAATCATTAAATTACACTAAACGGATTTGGAGAATTAAAAAAGAACATTTAAAACCATTTCAATATAAATAAAAAGGAAATTAAATTACAAAAGAAATTTAGAAAAAGGAATAAGGGGTTAGTTTAGTCATTTAGGGGTCTTAGGGATTAGTTATCCCTCCATTTTCTAGAGATAAGATACGACCACATATGCTGGATAAGCAATCCATGGATTAAATAAAATGAAGTAACCAAACAATGTATTAGATGGACTAAATATTAAACCATGGATTATTCTATATAATACCGCCTACCAAACGGGTCCTTAAGTGTATTAATCTATACATGGGTCCCACCAAATTAGTGCAGACATATGGTAATTGTTAATCTAATTTTATTTTAATCATATCAATAAGCAGTGGCAGGATGCTTCAAAACATTATCCAGATTAATTAAAATAATTACTTAAGACTATTTAATTTGGAGTTGCTAGGTTCAGTCTCTCTTACAACACTTAAATTTGATAGGATTATTGAATATTAATTAAGACATGATTAGACCCTTAAAATATGTTAAGATATGTGTCAGTAATTAATCTTAATTAGAATTTTGTACATGTTCAATGAATTCAAACACAAGGACTAGAGATTCATAGTAATTAGACGTAAAATGTAATTGCCATGATGCATATATAGTCTAATTTACATTATATTAAGTTTAAATCCTTAAGCATTTTGACTAGGTTGATTACATAGGTGAATCTTAGTTTTAACCCAATCTTTTGTTCATTTGACAAGGATTTTATGTTTTGATTTTTTTTTGGTTTTGGTCATTATGATTACAAAGATTTTTTATGTTAATCCCTAAGACGTATTCAATTTCAATTGAACCTCTACAAGATGTGTTCAATTTCAGTTAGGGTTATTTGGGACTACTCCCACCTAAACCCTGCCTATATCATTTTTTCCTTGGTGAGGTGTCTCAAGAATTCCATAAATTCATGAAAGCTGGACTCTTCACGTCATCGAGAAATGCATTACTAAAAGAGATCAAAATGTGACCAGACTCTCCACATCATTGAAAAATGCATCACTAATGACTCTCGAATTACGGAAAAATCTTAGGAAAGAGGAATCATGGAATAAACAGATTTGTACCCACAATCATGTTTTTCAATAAATTATGTTTCTTTCATGTTTTATTTGTGATTATAATTTATTTTTCTATCACTTTAAATTTATAGAAAACAATAGTATTTACGAGTCCATCATTGATAAATTTTAGGATTAGTTACACTAATTAGACATTCTTATCCTATGACTCAGTTACGAACTTATTTCATTAAATTTGGATCTCAACAAGGAGCCAAAACAGTAGTCTTTGTGACCCCATCATTTTATTTTATTTTGTTTTTGAAGGCACGGTAACTTTATACTCACGAGGACTCAAATCTCAGACCTCCCTAAATTTAAAAAGAAAAAGAAGGTCCGTGTACCTTAATTTTTATTGAAATTATTATGTGATGTGTATATATATATATAGTAGAATGAGCAAAAGATGAAATCTTAATTTGTTTAAATTAAAAAAATTGAAAGTACATAATGACAAGAAATAATTTATTTTGTTCATTTTCATTTAATTCTTCTAGTGTGTTTTTCAGTTTTTTCGTGTGATATTAATGTGTTTTCACATGTATCCAATCTGCTTGCATTTGGGCCTTATCGCTTGGGCTAGCCTCTAAAGGCCCAAAGGAAATTTAGTTTCGATTTTTTCTTCTCTATTTTGAATTTTACTCCAAATAATATGAAATGTTGCCACAAAAAGAAAATTTTGTTGTAAAGTGAGAAGAAGAATATTGTAGAAAAATAGAGAGAAGAGAGAGGAAGATTATTATTTGATAGTCATATAAATTATAATGCATGATGATTCATTTATTTAATTTATATTTCTATAACACTCCTTCTTGAATATTTATTTGATAAATAATGTGTCTCGTTAAGTTCTTACTAGAAAAAAAAATGATAAAAGAAAAGAATATACAAGTCTAATAATATGCATTTGACTGCTTTATTTAAATTCTTACAAGAAAAATAAAATGTATGATTAATTTTTCCTCTTAAAATGTAGTTCATAGTTTTTTATTAATAAATTAAACACACCTACATATTAAACATATTTGAGATGTTTGGTTAGTTAAGTGGGGATTCGTTTTGGATAGTCTTGACATCGTTTTTGTGGTTCGTTTTGAGAAATATTAATCATGACACAACATCGATATTTAAATAGATTAGAGGAATTTCAGGTGTATCAGTTAAATTATTTAATCCATCAAAATAATAAAAGCAATATACTTTCTTAGTTGAGTTCTTACTATATCAATCTCGATTTACAACTTCTTTATGGAAATAGCAAATATCATATATCATGTCAGTATATATTTCCCTGCAGCAAATAGTCCCAAGTAAATTTTCCTGTTTAGTTAATGATTTAATTTTTTCCAAAGTAACCAAAAAATATGAAATCCAAAATCTATACTAAGCAGTTTTAAACCTATTATTACAAGGCCCAAAAGTGACTTGAGCAAACCAATATTATCAATATCTTTAGTTTTGTTTATATATTTTTTTTCTTTTCAGATAAACCAATGCTTTCGGCAAGATGACCAATGTTTTAGGTAAAAAAAAAATTGTTGCCCAATAAAGAATTGTTTGATTATTGTTCATAAATAAAATTGTCAGTAGGTCGTTGTAAATTCTTTAGAAATATGATTTTTTAACTATCCAACTAAAACGATGAATCTATATAGATATCCCATAAACTGATTGCTTTCTGGTGTATCAATTGTAAAAATACATATTAAGAATAGTCTTCCTCTTTTAATGTCTTTTATCATGTCTTTTTATCTTTTTCTTTGCGCTGGAGTGGTTAAATATTATTACAATGTGTTAAATTGAAAAAAATATTAACAATTTATTTGTAATAAATTAGGTTGGATGTTATTATAAGAAATTTTATTTAATAATATAAAAATGTAAGTAATTTAATTTAAAGCTCTAAAACATTTCTACAGTTAATAATCTGTAACGACCTGTTTCCGTCATTATAGAAAAGCCAACGGATGGAAATTTGGGGCCGAAAAACTTTTTTTGTAGTATTTGAATTTTCTCAACACTACAAGAAAAACTCTTATTTAAGACCAACATTTAGGGACGAGCTGCTAATCCCGTCTCTAAAGATATATGTATTGGGACGATATTATATTCCGGTCCTTATTTGTATATTCTATTATGAAGATACTTAATCCGGTCCCTAAATAACACATTAACTGGTCCCAAATTCTAATAAAAAAATTTAGGGTGCGACTTTTAGCCAAAATTTAATACTAAAGTATTAAAAAATTGTTTTTTTCACCAAAATTTAGGCGCTAGTTTATTTAGCCAAAAAGGAAAAACCCTCCTCTATTTTCTAAAACCTAATTGTAAAACGTAAAAAGCAAAAAAAAAAAACTCTTCGTCTGTTGGTCGCAACTTCCCTATAGCTAGTCGATTTCTTCATCAACAATCGATCGTTGTTCTTCGCTCAACTACAACGTCCGACGGCCAATCTTAACATCATCGCAACTCTTTCTTCTTCGTCATATAGTTCCTGCGATCAACTGCTCGGTGAAACAGATCGTATAGGTTTGCTTCTTCTTCTAATCAAGTTTCTATTGTTTCGAATTGCATAAAGTGTACATGGATTTTTTATTGTTTTATTTAAGTTATTCTGCTTCTTCTTCTTCCTATTTGAGTATTTTCTAACATTAGGTAGGTTAAAAGTTTCTTTCTCTGATCTGTTTTTTTTTTTATGTACAATCAGTTAAAGATTATTGGGTTGAGTTTCTAATAGCAGTGACTCGATTTTGTTAACTGTTGTATGTGCCTAAATATTCATATTTTGTATAGAGTGCATATTATATTTGAAAAGTCTAATTATTTCTCTAAGAACATATACTAATTTTTTGTGTTACATGTAACTTTTATTTACATATAATTTTCTGATTGTCTCTTATATTTTATATAGTGTTTCTATTAGATTTCTTAAGTATATGCTGATTACACCTTGTTGTAATTTGCTTTCTTGTTCCAGTTTGTTTGTTGTTTTATAGCCAGTATAAGGATTCATGTGGTTTAGCCTAGTTCTATGTATCATTAGTTTAGATTTGTGTTTTGTCAAGAACTTTCGTCAATAATGTTTCGATTTTTTTTTCTTATTTCATTCGCTAGTTTAATTAAATGCATAGCTGTTTGTTCACTTTTCTGCTCAAGTTGATTCAACTTCATCCTTATTACTCCAGAATAGCCTGAGAATTTCCTAGTTCAACCTTTTCTTGCGATTTTGATCCTAACTCAGACGTCTACTTGTTAAACTATTGTTCGAATCTCTCTTTAGTACTTGTCTAAGTTCTGTTTCTTTGCTGCCCGTTATAACTTAGTATCTCGTGATTGATTTTTAACATGACTTTTTGGTTCATATGCACTCTTTACGTGGGTAATGAAATAATTCATGGTTCCATTTTGTTTATAAAATCTAATTTTTTTAGCTGATTCAAGGTTCTGTATAAGTTTGCAATTTGACAACATTCTGATTTGCCAAGTTTAGTTCTCCGTGGCTGCACATGTGAGCTTCTTGTTGTTATTTCGAAGGTTATAGACTACATCTGACGGATTGAGTTGTATGTTTCAAGTTGCAGCCCTCTTGATTACATCTCTCTCCTTTAAGTTTGTTTATCTCTCTTTTCTTGGGGAAACACTAATTTTAGGTTCAAATAGTTGTTTGGATGAGTGGATAATGTTGTCAAGAATATTTCAATGAACCTAAGTGTGTGATTGTTGTATTTCTGGCATGTTGTTGTTACTAATTTGCGTCATGAGCTACTGTAAATAGAAATTTGGTCATGTTCATGTTACATGTTGCTATTTTGCGAGCAAAATAAGAACAAGACCCATGTAACTTTTAACGTAAGATATACTTACATAATTGTAATGCTTATGTTAAGAAGGGGAGGCGAGACTCGCAAACAGATGTATTGTATCTATAGGTCCATACCTTTTCCATATAACTTATTAAGAAAGAGAAATATGGGCGTGTGATATTTGCCGCTTCGTCAAATTTAAAGAGGAAGCATCATGATGAACCTGAAAAGAACAAAATTGATTTATTTAGAATTAGAATTGAATTCTATATGAATTTACAACGGCTTATAACTACATATGAGGTACTTTTGTGTTCCCGAAAGTTTTGCTTATGAATTTCGTGGGGCTAACTCCATGTGTGGTTCTAGCGATTATGTGTTCCAAAAGTATAGAAAACTTTGTAGCTTGTAGCAATGAATATAGGATAACATTCTCTTTTTTGATTGCTCCTCTAGGTTGAAACATATAGTTCTGATAGGAAATTGTGATTTATAATTTTCATAGTTTTTTCTTTAGTATTGTTTTAAGATTCAAGTAAATCAAGTATTTAGTAAAAATCTTTTCCTGCTTTCTATATTTTATCTTTGAGGAGGAGGTGTGGAATGTCAACCATTTCCAACGAAAAATGACTGAACCTATTGATTTTTATTCTAAAAAAAAATGACTGATTTTTAATTTGTGAGTGATTTTTAGCTAGTGATTGAACCTATTGTTTACTGGTAATCTCGAACAAATGACTGAACTTGTGATGTAGAAACAGTAAGAAGTTGTTGACATCTCTAGTCCTTCTCTAGTTATTCCTCAATCGTAAGTCGGTGCCCTTCTCTATTGCATCCAACATGTAATTTCTCCCTAATCCACGTTTTCTTGCTTCTCTGAAGTAAGAAAGATTCTACTTGTATTGATAACTTCTTGACTCTCTCAAATTCCTTCCTTTCTGTTACACTTTCAGCCTTTGCAAAAAAAAAAATTACATCTGTTAGCTCTCTTTGATGAACTAAGTATGTCTATTCTATGTAAAATCTATATCTTAATTTGTGTGTGTATTTCAGTTGTTTGTATATGTACTCCATTGAGAAATTTTCAGTTTCGGGGTCTCTAAGTATGGTAGATCATTGCCTCCCAACTCGCAGCTATCACTTGTTTCTGAAACTGCTTCCGTTTCTTCCTTTTAATTTTCAGAATTACTTCACTTTTAATATCGAACAAATGACTGTTTTTTTCCAGGTTTTATAGAGAAGGAGAGAGGACAAGGACCTAAAATGTCTACCATCTACACTAGTCAAGGAATGCAAACGATTATCAGAACTTCGTGATTGAGAAATGCACCCAAGAAGTTGAAACAAGTAAGAGTTTTTCAAACATGTATTTTTTACAAATCTGTTATGTTTTTAATTTTTTTGATAGACCCTTATATTACGTTTAGTGCGTCTAATTGCTATAGGAAAGGGTCTAAAGCAAAAATCTGGATCTTTGAGATCATCATTTTTTTTCTTTCAGTTTAGAAGCCAAATATCTCAAGTAAGAAATTGCAATCTCGAATACATCTCTAGCTGAGAATCCAATTTTCTTTTTAAACAAATGTAAATATTACCATTAACAACACAAAAACAATACACCTAAAGAGCACCTAATCTCATGACCATCTTATAGGAAGAGTATCATAAGAGTTAAGCCTCCAACAAGTCACTAATTACACAAAGAACTTTTGTATCAAACAACCACATCTATGAGCCTTTTTTGACTGTCTCACTATGTCTAATCTTATTACAAAATTATGTTTAATCTGTGTAATTACTGTGTTTGTATTCATACTGACCCCTCAAAATACCTTCTTGTTTAATGTTATTATCCTTTAAGTGCATGCGTTGATCTTACTTTATGCAAGGATTGTTTCTCATCACCTTTAAAAGGCTATGATTCTTGATGTACTATAGTCCTCAAGATAGCTTGAGGTGTAGTCTATAGTTCAATCATTTTAGCGATATGTGTCTTCTTTAGAGTAATGAAATTTGTATTTTTCTATCTTACTTTATGCCGGGATTTGTTTTTTATTTTCTGTACAGCTATATAACGACATAAACTTTTTTAAAAATAATTCTGCATTGCTGTAACATTGCTGCCAGCTTCTCTGTTTTCGTGGTTTCTGCACTGCTGCAACAACTGTATCATTTGTATAAAGAATGTGAGCTATTTTCACTTAGTGCTTCCTTGCGTGTCCTGTATAAAAAATGTGATTGCATCTCATGTGGATTCATCATTTTATGAGGATTGTAGTTTCTTTTTTTCTAATATCTCAAATACCTTGACATTTTGTTCCTTAATTGTCATTCTTTTGAAGTCTCAACTTCTTAGCTATTCTAATGTTTCGTCTGTTATTTAATTTGTAAGATTCTAGCATTTGTCAATTACATCAATAAATTTTTCAACTTCCAGCCACATGTTCTAAAATTTAGAATAATTATTTTACTCCATTCACCATTTGCTAATATCAGAAGGGACAAGTCTGGAACAGTCTTTGGTAGTATATTTACTGGTGATATTCTAACAGTTTCATCTTACGTTCCCCGTTCTGCCTATCCCAATGGGTTCTTTTATAACTAGAAATCCTCAAGCTAGCTAAATACAGTTCAAAACTTGGTGGATAAATGATAATGAGTCTGCTCCTCTACCTTTCGTTCTTATCTGCTGCAAGGTTCGAACTTGTGTTTTGTTTTTTACCCACACATTTGTGCTCTTATATACAGGACAATCCCTAGAGCTGGCTCTTGAATATGTAATAATAATGGTTAGAAAATAGGGGAAAAGGTATAAAAGTCAACTTGGAATTGAAACAAATACAAAGTGATTTAATTGGACGATAACTTGCGTTTTCTAGATCAATGCAATCACATTGTTTTCTGCCAGCTTCCTCTGTTTTATTGTTTTATTATGAGGCCTTACCAACTTCTTAATCGACTTCATATATATTTGTATCAGCACTCATTAAGTGCTTCAACAGACCACTATTCATTTGGGAGTTCAGGAAACTTAACACATAGAGGAATGATACTCAACACATCCTACTAGAAAGAAAAATATATAGGATTGTCCTACGATGTGTAAGGCTCGACTTGTAGGATCTGATACCTATCCTTTGTGGATTGGTATTTGAATATGAAAAATCGCTGTGGGTGAAACATTAAGAACATAACTACAGAACTTTCATAATTATGTTAGGCTCTGTTTTTTATTTTCTGCACAGCTGCATAACGACACAAACTTTGTTTTAAAAATTTCTGCATATACTGCTGTCAACTTCTCTGCTTTACCATTTTCTGCCCAGTTGTTCATCCAGAACATGCCCATTTTCTATTTTATCATTACTGCAAAGTTGTTTTACTAAATGTTATGTAGTTATTGTTCGTCAAAGTAAATGTTGGATTCTTGATTAATGTATTTGGAAGTTTTTCTAATAATTTTTTGTTATTTCTTGCTGCTTTTTTAGTTGTTTCGAGATATCACTTGACAAAGACTTAGCATTACGTTTTATGCCCAACTTTTGTTCATCCTTCACTGAAGAAACCAGTTTTGAAGACACACTAACTCTTTAATATTAGTTTTCTATGAATGTTATCTATGTTTTTTGTTAATTAAGCAAATATTTAAACTAACACCATGGGATGTTAACAAATTTATGGTAATCAATCGCAGTCTTTATTTCTATCGTCCTGCCTCCTCTCTATTCATCCTTCTTTATTTTTATCCAGATTTTTAGTGGTAATTAATTTGATATTTGTTAATGAGTATAGATTCTTGTGATATCAATGTTTGTATAATCAGTGGTGGTCAATTAGAGAACAATATTATTGATTGTCTTTAACGGTCAATCTGCGACCAAAATTGTTACTCGTCTATAATGAATAATCTAGGACTAGAAATGATGTTTTTCTTTAAAGCTATTTTAGGACTAGGTTATTGTTCGTCTTTAAAACTTCTTTAGGACCAATTTTTTATGGTGCTAGAGCTATTCTTGGAAAAGATTGTTAATGGTCTCTAATGCTATTCGAGGACGAGGTCCACTCGTATCTAATGATTTATTAGGACCAGGTTGCGAAAGGTTGCAAAAGAGGTTTAACGACCTTAATACATACATATAAATGACCTATTTGAGACTAGATATATAGTCTCTACAAGGATTTCACGACCATAAATTTTTCTCATCTAAAAAACAATTCGGGGACTAGTTTTTTCAACTCGTCCTTATTGACTAATGGCGACGACAATTTCTAGGACGGGTGACGACCAAATTTTTCTATTCTCTATTGCGCATTTGGGACCAGATTTGCACTTCCAGGGACTAGGTTTTCCTTCCTTAGAGACTGTTTTTCTTGTAGTGCAACCTTGTTCAGATTTGGACGAAATCAGAGTCATTGAGGTGTAGAAAAATATGGTAACAATCGGGTGAAGTAATTATGTTTATCATTACATGAGTAGTTAGATAACTCGTTGAAGAATCCGTACGACTTTACAGAATTGAATTCGAGCGAGTATAACTCCCGGAATCGATCTTAGCGTAAAGGGTATTTACTGAGCATTGTGGGTTAGAGGTGCGTTGTGAAATGAGAATTTTGGAATTCTTGAAATAACTATATGTCTCGAGAATGTCGCTTTGGCTGGGTCGTTGTGGCGGGTGGTGGCCGCTGTGGCCAGCTCGACACGAATTAAAGTCGTTAATAAATCCCTAAACAACCTCATTATGTACTTTTCAACTTTTAGAGCTAAGGAACGACCCCCAGGCGACTCATTCTCTTTTTTCACCATTCTTGAGGCTAAAGGTAAGCTTTTCACTCCTCGAATCCATTTTTCGATCAGTATAACGTAATAAAATGGGTGAATATTGATGGGGGAGAGTTTTGTTCTAGATTATATAGTGGAAACAACCCTAAATTGGATAATTGAAATAATGAGTTTGATCTAGGATTCATAAAATTGTTAGTAATCTGGGTAATTAATGATTGTTTATTGATTCCCGTATCATATTGATTATTTGTAGACCAAGAACAAGCGGAACAAATCTGGAAAGGGAAGGATCAAGTTTCTTAGGATTTCAAGCTTGTTTCGAGGTTGGTGATGGTTGTGACTCTATGATTGTATGATGTATGCTTGTTCTTGCTTCATTATGATACTTGTATATGTATGAATGTTGATCACACTTGTTGTAAATGAGATAGATAATTGATGAATGCCATGAAATCATGACTTAAATGTATGATCTTGATGATATACTTGTTATTGTGATTGTGGTGTGTGAATGAGATCGGTTGCCACGTTTCGACATAACTAACTTGGATCGGTTGCCACGTTCCGACATAAAAATGGGATTGGATGCCACGTTCCAGCTTAAATATGGGATCGGTTACCACATTCCGGCATGCTAGCTGTTTGGGTTTGGGTTCCATGAGAGGACCAATGATTTGATATAAATGTGAAGTTGTTCGTAAATGTTGATGATATTGTACATGTTGATATGTATGCATGTGATTATAGTGTTGTTTGACTTGTTTATGTTTGCTCGAGTGGGATAACTGTGTGATCCTACCAATACACTGTGGTTGTGTACTGATTCTGCACTTGTTCTTATTTTTGTTGAATATAGGGCATCTTCAAGCGGCTATTGACAGACCTCGCTTAGATCATCAGTGATCGTCGTTTGAATTCAAGGGTGAGCCAATTCTTCCGGGCTGCCATGAAATTCTCTTTCGTCTATGTCCACCATTTCCGAACTTAGACATTTGTTTTAGTTAGTTCATTAGTATGAGATTGTATCCCTTCTTGTTTAGACTTGAATCATTGTTAGATGTTTTGGTACATTAACTTTCAGGTTCTAGGTTATTTCTCCGCATTGTTAGTTATTATTGTTAGACTTTTGTTAGAGTTTATGGGAACTATATTTTTAATTCCTTAGTGCTTGATTTAAATGCCTTAGTTTTTAGATTATTTGCTTGGTTTGAGTTGTAGTTAGGGGTGTTCACGGTTTGGATAAAAATCTATTCAAATCGAAAAATCGAACCAAACCGATTTTATTTAGGGTTTGGTTTGGTTTTAGGTTTTTAAAAAATTGATAGTATTTGATTTGGCTATGATTTTGTTTGAAAAAAACTGAAGAAATAACCAAACCAAACCGATAAATAATACACATAAATTTTATTATTATACATACATAATGTACTATTTTATAAACAATTTTAAAATTCTTATATATGTATTTATCAAAATTTATTTATAATTTACTTATGAAAGTAAAAATGTCCAACGTAAGAACATCTATCTTATTGGTTTCATGTATATGAGTGTCTATGATAATTCTTTGTGGAACTAAAAATGTCAATGTCTCTTCCTTCTAGGACAAAACTAGTGAATTTTGAAGCTTTATTCATAGTAAATTCAATGATTGAAAGTTTTGTAATGTCAGTCATTCTTACTATTTTTCGTTTTGAATGGATTATTGTACGTTTTGAATAAATTATTTCTTTTCATTTTATGTATATGATTAATAACCGAATAAACCGATTACAACCAAACCGATAAATATATATTATATTAGGTTTGGTCTGGTTTTGATAATTTTAAAACCGATTAAATTGGTTTGGTTTTGATTTTGACTTTTGACCAATAACCGACCAAAACCAACCCGTGAACACCCCTAGTTGTAGTAGTGGTTCTCCCACCGAAGTGTTAGTTTGAGTGTCAATCACGACGGTGACAAAATCTTTCTTTCATTTTCTTTATATGAATTTTTTTTTTCTAAAAAAAATTCAATATTATCTAAACGACAATAATATTTAAAATTCATTACAAATTTTTTTGGAATCTCAAAATTCTAATATCCAAAATAAAATCTTTACTTGCCTTACCTTGAGTCGTAATTACCAGAAGGTCTTTGAATTTAGCTCCTAACAGCGTTTTATATTAATAATATCATCTTTAAATACATGTCCAATATATAAAATACTTCTTCGTATAAAGTAACTTTATATATCCCTTGCAATATCTCAAATAATAGTATAACTTAATTTATAACTTTGAAGAGCTTAAGTAAATGCAAAGATAGTTATTTATTCCCTCTATTTCATATTAACTAAATTTTTGAGGTTTTTTTTTTTTTATCATTCAAGATAATTGAACTATTCAAAGTTCAAGATGGATGTTTGATTTTATTTTTTTTCCATATTTTTCCTTCGATAAATTACAATATTTTCAAAGTTATATTTATGATTTCACAAAGATCAATAGTAAAAATTGTGATTTAAATTATATCTTTAAATATTTTCTTAAATATGTGCATAGTTTCACAAATTCAATTAATATGAAATAGAGAGCGCCCACTAATTTACTATAGAATACTTACTTTCCATTAAAGTTGGAAAAAATAAAATCAAAATGTCCTATTACAAAATAAAGAAGTAAAAAGATTGGGCAACCAATCCGTGAATATGATAATCGGTGCACAAGTTTTTTTTTATAAAAAAAATACTAGATTAAGTTATTGAGTATTGATACTTTAAAATTTCTGAGTCCGTTATTACATAAGGTAAAATAGTCTTTGTTGATTTTGTCACATTTTTTTAAAGTAGAAATTACACAGATTTCATAGTGTTAAGAGCTAATTACATCATATTCCTATTCTTTTTCAAATTATAAAAATCCCTAAGGCGAAACTTGGATACATTCCAAAACATTCCGATACATTGCGTCCCGATTTCAGATACATCCCTCAACGTCTTGATACATCGTATCTCAATTTTAGATACATCACTCAATGTCCTGATGCATTGCGTAAAGTGATGTATTTGATCAATACATCGCGTAAAGAGATGTATCCAATCGCATAAAGTGATGTATCAGACTAATACATCATGTAAAGTAACGTTTCGATATATTGCTTACGTTCCAATACATCGTAAGTGATGTATCCAACTGATACATTGCGTAAAGTGATGTATCCGACCTATACATCGCGTAAAGTGATGTATCTGACTGATACATCCCGTAAAATAGGAATTTTTGTAATAATAATTTTTTTACCGAATATAATAAAATAAATTGTGTATTTCAGTAATTTTTTCAACTTTTTATCAGTCGATTATATATGTTAATTTCATTTAAATAATATGACAAAACTGAAAAACATATTTGTCATTTCATTTCCATACACCAATGAGCACTTCAATTATTATTTTTCAACCATAAAAGTGAGAGATTAACCAAAAACTAGTACCAACACACCCCAAATGAATTAGTCAGGAAAACCAAAATTAGGAATAACGAGCGAGAAAATAGTGGTAATTCACTAATAAAGTTATTCATAATATTTTATAAATATACCGTTAAATTTTTCTATAGCAACCGTCCTTTGTAATAAGTACAATTCACTATAACAATCAAATTTCTTTAAAATCAATTTTTTATGTTATGTTATATTTATTACTCCCTTCTTTTCTAAAGCATGACCTCCTTTCCTTTTTAGTCTGTTTCAAAAAGAATGACATCTTTCTTTTTTTTGGTAACATTTTAATTTCAACTTTCCACGTAGCATGTTTAAAGCCACAAGATTAAAGGGCAATTTTGTACATTTGAAATAACTTTAATTTAAGACCACAAGATTCAAAAGTCTTCTTTATTTTCTTAAATTTCGTATCAAGTCAAACTAGGTCGACATTCTTTGTGAAACGGAGGGAGTATATGTTTTCTATAACATCATTCCGCTATAACAATTAAAATGTTTCAAAATAAAACAAACTTATTATAAGGAAATTTAAGTATATAACTGTACATAATTTTCTTTGTTGTGATAAAAGTGAGAAGTACTATCCTTAAAACATATTCTCATCATTGTCATCCTTAAATCTGGATCGCGCACTGCAGGTCTCATTTGGGGGTGATGTTTCCAACATAATTTTCTCCGTATCTAGGGATTGAATCTGAGATCTTTAATTAAGAGTGAAATAGTTCCATCACCGCACCACAGTTCTAAATACTTAGTATCAATTAAAAGTATTTTTAAGAAATGAAATTGTGGCTCCTAATTTTTGTTGAACATGTGAATAAACCAAATAGAACTTCTTCTTTGGAACGATTTGACCATTCCACTTTCATAGATAGCCAAAAAGAACTTACATTGTTGAATTTGTGGCCCCTAATTAATGAGCGGTTTCACACATGTATAATTACATTCGTATTGACTTTTTTGGTTTAAATACTATAATAATGTCTTATACTATATTTTATTTGATTCTTTTAGACTCAAATCAATTGAATTTATTGTCTTTCAGCCTTTAATATATAAATGGTTGGATTTACACTTTATTAACTATATATAATATATATTTATTGAATAATGATTTTTTTTATTTCTTTTATAACTGAAAATGTTCTTTGCGTCTAATATATACAAAGATTGATCTCATTTGTATAATGACATTTCAAATTCAATTATTTCAACTATGTTAAATAATTTTTTCAAAGGACTATATGTTTTTTTTTTGTCCAATTTATTGGAATTAAATTGATACTTATTAAACAGATTTTTTACACATCNNGTCCCAATTTATGTGTCATTGATAGAATTTCGAAAGTCAAGCAAATTTTGTATGTTTTTTGGATTTTGAAGTTATTTAATTATTATGAGTTATGGTACATTTTACGTATATGTTACTTTTTCTATCCCAAACTATGTCTTTAAAATATTCTATTGTTAATTACTGTAAATTATTGCACTTTCTAAGTAATTTTCAAATAATACATATTATTTCATTTGTCCAATTTATGTGTTACCGATAAAATTTGAAGAGTTAATCAGATCTTTTACATATTTTTATATCTTTTGAATATTTAAGTAAATAATTATTGTGATTTATAATATTTTATACAATTATTTAAAAATAATAAACAACAAACAAAACGAATTCATCATAGGAAAATTACCAAAGCATCCTTCAATACATCAATAATGGGTCCCACTTTTTGTTTTAAAAAATATGCATATTGGGAGGATATTTTTGTCCAAAGTGGAAATAGAATAAGTATAAAGCATTAAAGTCTTTTAAAATTTTAAATTGTTAATTCTTATTGTATGATTTGTAATACTTTTACGCAATTTTCAAATAATAGAGGTCATTTCTTCTTTCTCAATTTATGTAGTACTAAAAAAAAATTGAGATTCAATCAATTTTTTTTGTCTTTGAAATATTTGTAGCTAGCTATTAATTACTGTAATTTATAGTACTTTCTAAGAAATTTTCAAATAATATATATTATTTCATTTGTCCCAATTTATGTGTCACTGGTAAAATTTGAAGAGTCAATCAGATTTTTTATATATTTTTATATCTTCTAAATATTTAAGTAATTAATTATCGTGATTCATAATATGTCACACCCCAAAACCGGATGTGATGGCACATGCCCAAACCCCACCGGACACGTTAGCCTAACACCCAAAAAACCCAACGATACAGAATTAATACAACAAGAATAAGATAGCAAGATAAGCGGAAGTCTTTAAATAAAGTCAACATAACCCCAGAATTAGTTGTCACATGTACAAACCTCTAATATAGAATCTGAATAAAATATACAAGTCTCATAGTAAAGTTCTAGAATAGAACAGAACAGTAAAAATAGATAACTTGAGGGCACGTCTGGAATGAACCGCTACCTCTCAAGTAAGTCTGGAAGCTCTAATCTGAAGATGAGTAAAAAGTCGGATCTGATAGAGCTGTCGACCTACACAACTGTGTAGAAGCAAGGGTGAGTACCAAAAGCAACAGGTACTCGCAAGTAACACTAAACTAAGCTAAACTAGCAGCTACAAACAACTCCTTTCAATCCCAACCGAACCACCGAAACTTCATTCTAACAGCGAACCAACAACCTATACTACACAATTCATAATCAACAGATATATCCAACAGTGTCTCAACATCAACCTCATATCCTCATATAAGAGCAAATAGATCATATATCACATGAAGAGGGGCAAATAGGTAAAATCCACACACCACAGACAAAGATGAAGTCAAATGC
>NW_026033730.1:23491-25273 GCF_019186545.1 Solanum stenotomum
TGAAAATCGCATTTTTTGCGATTTTCGAATTTTGATACGGTTGCTCTAAAATTCGGGTTAGACCCATTTCCCACTCAATTTTACCCCCTGAATAAGAATATGAAGTCAAATTTCCGAAATCATGCACGAATTTTGAGATATATGGAAATTACAATTATAGGTGTTTCCGAAGCACATTTTCGGGCATTTTTGGGGTCGTTTCAAGTCATCAGAAATCCTACACAGATGTTAGGAGAAGAGACTTAGAGTTTGAAGTAGATTATTTGATTTACTTGAAGGTTTCACCCATGAAGGGTTTTATGAGATTTGGCAAGAAGGGGAAGCTTAGTCCCCGGTATATTGGTCCTTACAAAATATCCAAGAGGATTGGCAATGTGATTTATGAGTTAGAGCTACCCCAAGAGCTTGCAGCAGTTCATCCGATATTCCACATTTCTATGTTGAAGAAGTGTATGGGAGATCATTCATTTATCATACCTACTGGAGATATTGGTATCAAGGATAGCTTATCTTATGGGGAGATTCTTGTTTAGATTCTAGATCGTCAAGTTTGCAAGTCGAAGACCAAGGAAGTAACATCAGTTAAAATTCTTTGGAGAAATCAGTTTGTTGAGGAAGCTACTTAGGAAGATGAGGAGGATATGAAAAAGATATACCCACATCTCTTTGAGCCCAGAAAATTCTAGTTCAAGGTAATAATACTCTTAATACTACTCTTTAATTGATATACTGAATGTGTTAGATTTGCTTGTTGTGTGTTTGAGTTGAATGTTAGATGTTACACCCTTAGCCCACTAAGAGTAATCTCATTCGAGGACGAATGTTTCCAAGGGGGAGATATTGTAACACCCCACTACTAGAAAGACTTAGAATTAGAAAGAAACTGTTTTTGGAAATAATCAAATTTGAAAAGTTTGACAAAATTAAGCTAAGTATGAGTTTTGAGTCAACTTCAAACGACCATAACTCCTAGCTCAGGATAAGTAGGTGTAATACAAGATACCGTAGTTTGATCAATTTCGAATTCGTATGAGAGAGATATGTTCATTTGTAGTTGGGCTGTCTACATAAAGAAAGTCAAAACCGGATTTTAGAAGGGTATTATGGTCTTTTCACTACCCAATTAATTAAATTCGTTTTTGGTAATTAAATTGGGCTCTCAACTGATTGGATTCAGTTTACACTTCACAAAAATAAGCTAGGGTTTTGAGAGAAGAGGAAAAAAGAGGAGAAAAAGCTTGGAACCGTCGAGTTCTTGAAGAATTGATTGTGGGTTTCGCCAAGAATTCAATCCTACGAGGTATGTGAGTTCACATAGCGTTGGGTTCATTCACCCACGCACCAAACATGTTTATTTCAGTATGATTTTCGTCCTAAAAAATTGAGAATTTGATGTTCTTGAGTTGTGTTCTTGAATTGCTTTCGTTCTTGAATTCGGGATGAGATTGAGGAGTTCTTGAGAGTTTAATGTCGATTGTTAGAGTTGTTTTGAGTCAGATTCTAGTGTATATGTTCTGGGTATCTGAATCTAAAGAGGAATTGAGAAAAATAATCGAATTTAAGCGAATTGAGGTTAGAAAATGAAAAAGGAAAAAGTCGGGCAAATCTGAGTACCAGGTCCGCATCGCGGACCTGTTCCTCAGCATTGGAAAAACTTTCTCCACGTCGTGCAGAGGTCACGGACCTTTCTGGCTCAAAATTTATTTCACGACCAAATATTAAAATGCATCTCCGCGTCACGGACTTACTTCCAAACAATGATTTATTGATCGTTTCTTATGT
>NW_026033731.1:0-697 GCF_019186545.1 Solanum stenotomum
TGATTTTTATTTAATTAAATATATTTTCCAAAAACTTTGAATGTTAAAAGACATGGAAACGACATTTATTATTCTCAATTTTATGCCCTATGCAGTAATACAATACGTCAAAAATTAAAGTAATTTCGCCTCTTTCTTCCTTTTAGTTTTTGATTAAAAAAAAATATATAGTTTAGATGATAAAAAAATATATTGTAAAGAATATATGTCACTTCAAACTCGAACATTTTACGACCCCCGGTTAGGTCCTTTTTTTAAAAAAAAAATATGTTCAATTATTAAACTCACACAATGCATTATTTGCAGTCAAACTTTTTAATAATGTTATCGTTGCTTTCGAAATATTTAGACTGCAATAATGATTGACTGTTAATAATATGTCTATAATATTATTTTGACATTTGAATAATATTTAACTATTTTGGACAAAAAAAAATGCAACGTTAATAAAAAAGTAACAAAATTATCTAAATTTTAAATCTCATAAATATGCATATACTTCACTAACTAAAAACTAAAGAAAGTGAAACGATTTATTAAGGAAAAAAACTACGTAATTAGACATACTTCACTATTATATATATTGTTATTACCTATATTTTCAAAATATTACGTATCCTACCACTAATTAAGAGTTTCATTACCACATATTGAGGAAGATATGCTTAAATACATATATTTTTGCTATCAAATATAC
>NW_026033732.1:0-640 GCF_019186545.1 Solanum stenotomum
GTTGTTGATTGAAATGTTGAGATTCTTGGTGATTTGGGACTTGTTTCCGGTTGGGGTTTTGAATTGAAATCTATTGAATGTTGAGGGATTTCATGTTTCTAAGTGATTGGGGCTGGAACCCTTGAAGTTAGAAAGTTTGGAGTTGGTAACGTGAAGGAGAAAGTCGGGCAGCTTGCGAGGAGCATGTCCGCGTCGCGGACTTGTTCCCTCTGTGAACAAAAATCTTCTCCGCGTCGCGGACAGAACGCGGACTCCACTGTTTTCAGAATTTATGTTCGAAGATTTTCTTTAGTTTGGCTGTCCCAAATCATTCCCAAATCATTCCTAAACACCACGAGGTCCTTCCAAATACCAATCAAGTCCTTGAATCCATAATTAAATTCAAGAAAGTTAGGATCAAGTCAAGTGAAGTTAGAAGTCAAGTGGAGTTAGAGCCAAGCTTAGAAGTTAAGCAAGTCTTTAAAGCTTTTCAAGAGTCGTTATTGAACGTCTTAAAGTCGTTTCAAGTCTCAAGTTGAGTTAAGAGTATCAAGTCTCAAGTGGAGTTAAGAGTTTCAAGTCAAGTTAAAAGTAAAGAGTTTAAGTAAAGTAAGGAGTAAAGAGTCGAGTCCTTTTCTCCAAAGTTATTAGGGAACTATGT
>NW_026033733.1:0-683 GCF_019186545.1 Solanum stenotomum
TACAAAGACGAGTTGATCTTAAAACAAGGTTCAGAGGACGAAAAAAACAAGCAAGCAGGACCAGTGAAAGAAAAGGAGATGCAATTTCAGCAACCAGAAGCAAAAGTTTGCAAGAACAAGCCAACCAATCAATAGCTAATGCAAATTTGGTTGGGATACTGATAATGGCAAATAGTAGCCCCTGCTTGATAGGCTGGGTTACTACTAACAGAAAAGAAAATCTCTGTTATAAGCATCTGAATAGAAGTTCCATCAAATATCCAGTCCCTAAGAGCAAAACAGTAATTCAGCCTGAAGTTACTACAACAAACTTTACTGAGTCTAAGATTAACTTATACCAGCGAGTGCTAAGTTAGGTACTTGACACCTGCAAAATTACGTACAAGAAAATGACCATTCTAGTGTCTTCATCCAAGAATCTTAGGCTCTTCTTAGGGAACATTTGTAAAATTCCGAAAATTAAATGTAAGCCATTCAATTTCTGCAACGTGAAGCACGCAGAGGTACTGTCCAAATCTAGTCCTATGAGCGGCTTATGGGACCAAAATACTTATCAAAAACAAATTTATGGGACAGGAAGTACTGTATGTCTGCAAAGGCACTAAGAGCAATGTTACCTTCAAAGCCTTTTGTTATATGACTTTGAACCCAAGGGGTTGTCTCATTAGGGCCAACTTTTTCGT
>NW_026033734.1:0-449 GCF_019186545.1 Solanum stenotomum
TGAATTTAGTTTTTGGAATTAAGTCAAAACTAATGTAGTCAAAGTTAATTAAAATTATCATTATTGTTTGTGTAGATGGATCCTGATCGTAGTTGGATGTATAATAGAAACAATCCTGGTCGAGCGGGTATGATTTCAGAATTCGCAGAAGGTGTCACTAGATTTATAAATCATGCAAAGACACTTGATGATTTTTTAACTTCAAGATTGATTAGGTGTCCGTGTGTTTATTGTGAAAATGTGAGATATCATACAACAGAGACTGTTGCTATGCATCTTATGATGAATGGATTCAAACCAGGGTATACTGTTTGGACTAGTCATGGTGAGGTTGAAAGTGACAATATATTTAATAACTTTGTTGTCGGTGAAAGTAGTAGATCTACCGAGCATAATTATTTCCAAGGTTCTAGAATGTCAAATATGGTCGATGATGCTTTTGGAATGCA
>NW_026033735.1:0-926 GCF_019186545.1 Solanum stenotomum
ATGTTCTTACTAAATTAGTGTTAGTTTTCAGTTGTGCAATTAACTTGTTATATCCTTGTAACTTTTGTGTCAAATAATCCTGGTTTGGTTCTTTTGTAGTTGACCTGGGGTTGCGGTTTAAATAGGTTTGGATTTTGTGGATATTTTCAATATAGGTTCGTGTGATGTAGTTATATGTCTTTTTCTCATTTTGGGTTTGCAAACTATCTGCGTATGTAGATGTTTGTGGTTCTATGGACACATGTCTAGGTGTTCTTTGGGTAAATGGTTTTGCGAATAGCTGGTTTAAGTTAGCATTTTTATGTTGTTTATCGCTAACTTGTTTGTTTGTACCTACAGCTGTATTTAAACAAACATTATGGGTTTTAAGGAGTTTCCCATCGTCTCCTTTTAGCTCTGGATTTTTTTCGTCTTTCGATCAACGTAGCTCCGCATTTTTATAGTCATGCTGCTGACTAGCTTTAGACTTTAGATTATCTTCATCAGTCTTTAGCTTTTGTATCTCATTGTCCATACTATCCACTTTTGTACAAAGTGTAGTAATGGCTTTGAATATCTTTTCAATTGTATCTTCTTCCTCAGTCTCAGTTTGAGTAGTTTTGTCGTGATAGGTAATCTGAAATAACATTCTTATCAGTTTTTATTATTTCAATTGTAAATGTAAAATTTAATATATTTAATACCAATCTCCTTATTTCTTTTGTTTTTACCGAATCTTTTATTTTTCTTGTTAGCCACCATTTTACTTGTGTATTATTTGTTCTTATAATAAATTCGTTGTATACAATATATGGTTCAAATGATAATAAACACTTATATACCGAATATAATTCTTTCCTATTTATTTCCCATCTTACTTCTGCATTAGTAAATGTTCCTGAATAATATCTACAATGAGGTTCTATTTTTTCTTCTCCATACCTATA
>NW_026033736.1:0-1052 GCF_019186545.1 Solanum stenotomum
TTTCATACTAATCCCCATGTAATTCACAGTTTTCTAGTAGTGCGAGGGTCTTACACAAGTGAAGCATTGCTTCAGGCTTTATAGCCAGAGGAACTACAAAATATCCTTACCGACTAACTGATTATTGACAGCTCATCTTGCCTTACAACAACTCATTAGCACACTAATCGATATAACTAACTAGTAACAACTGACTAACTCATCAGCTAAGTGAAAATTAATAGAACTGTAATAGTAATAGTAATTAGCAGTAATCAACAGTAGCTAGTTAGCACATTTGAACAAATTTTTGAATAAATAAGACAACAAAGATAAGTTTTGGTACAAACAAAATATCGAAGTATGAAGAGTATATTCTACTCGAAGTTGTTGCAAATATGTATATGTTGCGGTTAGTATTTCTTCATTCTTGCATTCAGAAAAGTATTTTTCATTACTTATTCATCTTATGAAACATGCAAAGTAACTTTCACTTCGTCATTGTTTGACTAATATTGTAGATTCAAACAATATGTAATTTGATAAATTTGTATAATTGAACAAATGAAAAATGATTAATTTTAGATCAAAAATTTATTCTCATATCTCTCGAACTTTAGGCCATGCAGAGCACGAGCAACCCCATATGTATGATATTGTATGATAAAATAACGAAATAATTTAAGAAGGTCAAAGAACAAATAAAATGAGGAAATATAGTAGACTGTTTTTTTTTTAGTGAAAATATTTGTTTTGGTCCTACCGTTTAAAATTGGAAGCCTATCCACTAGATTTACTTTCAGAAAAAAAACCTACCTATTCTCAAACAAATCTTTGTTTGATTTTCTGTCATTTTTCATTGAAAAATAAAGAGGCATGTTAGGACAAATCAAAATTCAAGTTTTATTTTTTATTTTTCGAGACATTTTTTTACGGTTAACAAACAAGTAGATTTTGAATATTACTCCCTCCGTCCCTTTTTACTCTCTAAATTTTGATTTGGCATATAGTGAATCTATCATTTTACCCCTATTAATTGATAGTGTCTTAAACATATTTACTCACTACATTTT
>NW_026033737.1:0-632 GCF_019186545.1 Solanum stenotomum
GTTTTTACTATTTGTTTCACACAAGCACGACCCCCCTTTTATTACCTGTTTCGGGAAATAATTTGACTAATTGAATATAATTGTTGGTTAAAAGTAAAGTCTAAACCATTTTCCTCGTGGGATCGACCTCAACCTACAAGTTGGGTTCTTTACTTGATAACGATCGCTTATGCTTCTGAAAGGAAGTGTAATTTGAGCGTGTCACCGCTCAAGCTGCCCTAGCACCGCTTAAGAGGTAGATGCTTTAGCGGATAGAGTGTCGCTTAAGTAGGGCTTGCCTGCTAAAGGATAAACATTTTAGCGGCCCTATCCTTGCTTAATCGATGGTCACTTAAGTGGCCATAGAGATTTTCTAGCAATGTCTAGCCACTTAAAAGGTAGGCACACCTCTTTAACTAGGCCGCTTAAGCGGCCAAAGTGAGCATTTTACGGCTAGGCACTGTTGAAGGCTCACCAGGCTCTCTAAGCTTCGGGTCAAGAAGGAAAGAGAGATGGTTGTAATGGGAAAGGTCGTCCATAGGGTACACATGGTGGTCACCGTAAAGGTTTCAACTAGGCTAACCATGGTGGTGTACATGCAGGTCGAGAAGTTACTCATCCAGTAGAGTGATGCTTAGGCATGTGATAATGTG
>NW_026033738.1:0-332 GCF_019186545.1 Solanum stenotomum
TAGTATTTATAGCCATCAGAAATTAGTTGAGGCGGATAGTTCGGCGAGTGAATGGTTTTGAGAATTGATAGAAAAATAAAATTAAGCTCTAACTAGTCGTGGCTAAAGACATTAACGAACAAAAATATGGTAGATTAAAGGGGGTGACACGAAAGTGTCAAATATCGACTGGGTTTTGTCAGAAGTAGTGAAAAAACAGTAAAAATTAACAAGAGAATCAAATATGGGGAAATGTTCTTAGGGAGTGACCGCAATACAATATGAGATAAATCGTTGGGTACATGCTTTAAATAGGAAATTTCCTAGATCATAGTGACTAGGCTAAGCTTTAT
>NW_026033739.1:0-782 GCF_019186545.1 Solanum stenotomum
AAATTCAGCCTAGCAGGTGTTCTTCTTTCTGTTCTTACCGAGAGAACTTTCCATCTATCCATATTCAAAAGTCCCTTGATTTCTTTTGGGAGTATGTTGAAGTTAGTGTATATGTGAACTTTGTTTCAATTATATACTAAAGAAGACAATCTATCATCCACTTTGTAAGTTTCAACATATATAGTAGTTACTTGTAATCATGTATTGGTTTAACATATCTTTAAAGGGATCAATTTTATAAGTAATTACTTTAAATTGTTATGTGTTATGATAGAAAATGTTCTTTTATATATTTGTAGGCTCAACTTGAAGAAATGGTTCAAGTTGATCCATCTATACCTACTATATAACTTGTTGAAAAATTTTGTGGACCTCAAAATCGTAGCCATGTATTTGTATTTTGGGGTGGAGTAAAGACGAAAGACTTGAAAGGTGAAACTTCTTCAAAGGCTGATTTATTATTTGCGCTACGTTCAACTCAATAGGATAACAAATACTTGAACGAAGAGAACAAATCCTTGAACAATTGCTTATCTATCTTAGAAGATGAGATGAAAGAAATAAGGAAAATGCAAGAGCTCTTTGCTGCTCAAGAATCACATGTCCAACCTATGACATCGCCCGTTTCAACTTGATAAGCAATATTTTATGCTGACCGAGTAAGTAAAAATATACTTGTTTGTTGGAGATTGTCGAACTGGATGTAGTGAGGTCTATGTGCTTTTTACGGTTGAAAAAATCTTTCGAATTGTTATCTGTTCACTGTTCGGCTCCATCGCTAA
>NW_026033740.1:0-101 GCF_019186545.1 Solanum stenotomum
TAATACAACAATACAAGCTCAAAAGAAAAGATTTGTGAAAAGACTAAAATGCCCTTAAATTTCCGGACGGATCACCCTTCCAACTGCCCAACTTCCAAAGG
>NW_026033740.1:1079-1589 GCF_019186545.1 Solanum stenotomum
GTATATTTGGTCCTAACCAATTTTGTCAAGTCTTTGGACCCACATAACCTGGAAAATTCCCTAAAATGATAACAGCCAATACAAATTAATGTTGTGTATTAATTTATTTTAAAAAAGAAAACGGAAAAATATACCCCTCATTAAAAATATGATGCATATATACCCTCACAGTCTAACAAATATTTTTTCGACGTATAATATAAGTTGCTAAAAGTAGCACTACATTTCACCACACAATTATAGAGAAAATAAGAGACTTTAGTTGACTTGCACAAGTCTTTGGATGATTAGGAGAATGTTTGCACCATTTTACATTTCTGATTGATTTGGTAGTATTAGTATTGATATGAATAATAAAAGTAATTTTTATTTTTTTTAAAAATAAATCTTGTTGATCTCATTGCTATTTAAAGCCTCAATACCACATATTACTAGCCATATCATTTTTCTATTAATATTTGCACTAATGGAGAAAGCCTTCCCATTTTTCCTCTTGACAATACTCTTGTT
>NW_026033741.1:0-331 GCF_019186545.1 Solanum stenotomum
AAGTTCAATACTGCCTTCAGTTTTATCTGGACCAAGGTAAACAGTAAGCTTTTTTTAGTCTTGAAAAGAACCAATTTATGGTTGGGTAATGTCAAATAAACTAGGATTTCCAACACTATTTCTTTGCCTTCCCTTCTGTTGACTTCCAACATTATTAACTAATTCATGTATTATAAATTTTGCATAATTAATCTGTATAATAAATACATGTATAATCAATCAAATATTTTTGTTTGATATAGTACGTAATCATGCTTTCAAATGGTTTATAATTATAATTTGATAATCAAGCAAATTACAATGCAAGAAACAAATAAATGAAACAGTAAGA
>NW_026033742.1:0-724 GCF_019186545.1 Solanum stenotomum
AATACATAGTTCCCTAATAACTTTGAGTAAATGAACTCAACTCTTTACTCTTTACTTTACTTTACTTGAACTCTTGGCTTGATGTGAAACTCTTAACTTAACATGAAATTCTTAACTTTTGACTTGACTTGAAACTCAATACTTTTCACTCGACTTGAAACTCTATACTTAACTTGGAACTCTATACTAACTTGGAACTTGAGCCTTAGAATGAAGTTAAAACGTTCAATGAAGACTCTTGAAAAGTTTGAAGACTTGCTTTGACTTACTTAACTTCTAAGCTTAACTTCTAACTTCACTTGACTTGGAAACTAACTTCACTTAACTTGGAAACTAACTTCACTTGAATTGGAATCTAACTTCACTTGAATTGGAATCTAACTTCACTTGACTTCTAACTTTACTCTCCTTAAATTGGAATTATGAATTCAAGGGTAATGATTTGTGTTCGGAAGGACCCCATGATGTTTAGGAAATAATTTAGGACAGCTAGACTTAAGAAAATTTCGAAATTTAAATTCTGAAAACAGGGCAGATTTTGTTCGCAGAGGGAACACAGCTGCAACGCAGACTTGCTTCAGGCAAGTGCCCAACTTTTCTCCTTCATGTTGCCAACTCTAAACCCTCTCAACCTCAAAGGTTCTTTTCCCAAACACTTGGGGTCATAAACCCCTCAACATACAGTGGATTCTACTAAAAAACGCAACCAGATCCTATCCCAAAT
>NW_026033743.1:0-254 GCF_019186545.1 Solanum stenotomum
AAGCTCCCACAATTAAAACATGCACCAGAAGCTCCCCTGCAAGTACCATAATGATTCTTCCCACATTGTAGACAAGTGGGAACGCGAGGCTTTCCTTGGCCATAATTTGGAGTGCTAGCTGTAGAAAAATCTGATTTGTTTTGCTTTTGCTGCGGTGGCCTGTTATCACTACCAGCCTTAGAGTTGTCAAACCTTCCCCTTTTTGATGAACCCCCAAAATTTGGTCTGGGCTTCCGAAATTTGTTTTCATTTCT
>NW_026033744.1:0-3593 GCF_019186545.1 Solanum stenotomum
CCCACATACTCCCAGAGAAAACATTGATGATGAAGGAGATTTAAAGAGAGAAAAAAACTATTGGGTCAACTTACAATATGAATCAAGTTTAAGATCACAATTTAAAATCAAAATCGATCCATGGAGGCAAATGATAAGCCTCGTCGATCAAAATGGGTGGAATCTAATAAAACTTTAGGAGAAAATTGTGAAGATCGAGGGAAGAAACGCAACACAGATGCACATAGTGCGGCTTGAAGAATTTTCAAAATCAATTTAAAATATATGTTGCTTATAAATAAAAGCAAATAAACTTTCATCTGGAACCAATTGTGTAACAATCTTTAAAAAAAAAAAAAAGAGAGAAGAAAGGAGGAGAGAGAGTGTAGAGGAGGATAATGCTTTTTGAGTTTCCCGTTAAAGCTAACAGATACTATGTTATATTTTAGGGTTAGGATCAAAATGATCACATTTTACATACATTAAGGAATATATATATATTAAGTGGTATATATAGAGGACCAAAACACTTCAACCCCTATACATTAAGGATCATTTTCTCATTTTTTGCATCATCAAGTAAATTGACTTGCAATAATACATAAGTCTTGAAATATTTATACATTAGGTTCCGATGATTAGAAAAATTATGTAAAAAAATTCATTTTAAAAATATTACACTCAACTATTTAGAAATTTTCTTTAATAAAATATTTAGTACATAACGATATACAATGCAAATCACATTTTATACGATGTACAAAAATGCTTGAAATTTAGTGAAATTACGTAGTCATTTAGTTACGAAAATAAAAATAAATTATTATTTTATTAAATTTTTTGAAGTTGGAGTTGTACTTGGTCATACTTTTTTACAAAGAATATTTCGAATTTGAATATATTTTGTCTAAACATGATTTAAACCCTTAATATCTAAAAATTTAAAAAATCACCCAACTTGACTAGTTTAACCGTGTCACATATATTCATTCGACTTGACACTTTTTTTTGTTAGTGGCGTGAGTTTCTTAAAAAAAAAAATAGACAAAAAGATGAATCTTTCAACTTTTTTAATAGTGCAATAATGCTTTTTGTTCACGTATATAATACTAGATTCACCGCACGTGCGTTGCACGTGGTTGCCTCGTCTTGAGATTGACATAAATATGTAAATGTATTAGACTATATTAGTCACAATATATTATTTTTTTTGTAGATGACTTTTCCTACAGTTGTAACCATTATTTATGGGTCTCCAATTATAGATTCCTAAATAATACTTTCTTACGCTCGAGTGATTTACTTATTCATGGTGTTTTTTGGCGCTGCCTTTGTTATAAAAGTAACTTACTGAATTGTTGATAACCATAAATTCCATACAAATGGTGAAGTGTTGATACCACCGATAAAAGTTACAGTAGTGCTGCCCTCACTATTTGTTATATATTTCATCGGGGTATTATTTATACAACACGCAACAATATGAACACAAAATTTGGTATTTGTTTCTTTAGTAGTTGTCTTTGTTTGGCGCAATCGTAAAGGGTGTGGATTCCATTTGTATTGAGTTATATCAAACTAAATAGCTGACTAAATTTTCAACTAAAAGTGAGACCAGCTCATTAGGTACATAATTCCCCATCGATTGACTAATCAAAATTGCTATACCATCTGAACTCATAGACAATTTTCAAGATTACAATGCTTCATTAACAAACACACCTTTCATTAATGGTCTCTGATGAGAATTTTCAAATGAGTAGACACTTCAATCATTGATTATGCACAAAGAGACCAGTTAGAAGGGACTCTGCTTGACAACTGTGGCATAATATGAACATTGACATCGAGAGGGAGCATATGATACTCAATATCTAGCTCTCTGAATATATTAACCATTTCCTCAACTAAAAGGGCTCTCCTTGCCCATCTCTCTCTCATGTCTTTAAAATTCATTGTGTGTAATCCATACTGACCATCTTATTATGTTTAAGTCTTCAATATCCCTCATCGCAACTGAGGTATGTGGATACCAATGATCACTTTTGATTTGATCTGAATATACCTAACAAAACAGAAGTCATACCATAAATTATTATAACAAAAAGAATATTACTCACTTCGTTTCAATTTGTTTGTTTGGTTTTGACTTGGTATATGAAGTTTTAGGGAGTTAAGAATACTTTTGAATCTTATGGTCTTAAGCATTGTGATGTGGAAAGTTGATGTTAAAAGGTTGCAAAAAGGAAAAAGATGTTTTTTTTAGACGAACTCAAAAGAAAAGTAAGACAAAGAAATTGAAACGGAGAAGTAACTGGTTTCTTGCTTATGCTGAGAAGCAAGTCAAAAGGGGGCATTTTGTTCCATCAATTTTACCAACAATAATAATTCCAAAAAAAGAGTCAGGATAGGTGATTTGTGTGTAGAGAGACTGCTAAGATGAGTGTATTCTTATTGTGAACATCATAAAAGAGCAAGTCAACCACTATAACACAAGAGATCCATAAAGGAAACAACTAAAATTTATCAATGGAAGATGAATAGTTGTATACACCTTGTTATTTTCTCTTTCATAAATGCTATTTTTTCCATAGGAGTTGAGATATGCATGCAGAATTCGATTGCATCTCAGGACTGCAATAGTAGTTACTTATGGGTTTTGTCGATAAGACATTGTTGGGATATAGGATCTTCAGGTTATCATACTTCAGGAGTACCATTGTCAATGTATTCATCTATTCTACAATCAGCTGAAACTCAATAATAAAAAAAAGGTCCTTTAATATACAAAGTCGAATGGTATCTAAAGATCAATATTAGAGTGGATGAATTCTTACATGAACTCTGTCTATTTCAACGCAATGCCCTACATCAAATGGGTACATCTCAAATAAGAATATTATTATCTTGAATGTTGTCTTGGCAGTGTTTCCAAACATGAATACGACCAGAAGAACCTAAGAGCTCATAAAGACCAGGAAATGTGTAGTGGCAACATTGAGTATAAAAAGACAGACGACCAGTATGATAACCCCTACTAAGATGTTCAACAAGTGATGCAGTTTGTTCACAACAATCTTTGTGTCTCAGCCGCCATGTGGCCTAAATCTCGATGAGTGCAGGTACCTGGGGAGATGAGTGCAGCAATGTTAACTCCAAGGGTAAATGCGTATTAGTACCATTGATGAGGGTAGTGTATGGTAATAGTCTGTAATAATTTGATGCATAAAAAACGTTATCAATAAGATGCACCGTGTGGGTAACTTAAGGCTAGTAGTAACATATATATTTATATATTATAAAGACAGTTTTTATAATTGACAGGGGATTGCAGGTAAGCAGAAGAACTAATAATAGTCCATATAATTGTTGCCTCAAGGGGATGTAGCAAAGTTGATTAGTGCCTTGTACATGCTAGTTTGTATGGTATTTTCTTTTTGGACTATGAAGCAGAGTTGTGTGATTGTGATGCATACAAGAGGATAGCAGTAAGATGTAAAAGTCAGAAGTAACACATATATGGGGAACTTGTAATTACAAATGTCAGGGGACTGTGATTCACCGAAACTAAAACAAATCAAGTCTAGAAATAGGAATATATGTTATAGTAAATA
>NW_026033744.1:3807-82371 GCF_019186545.1 Solanum stenotomum
AGTTTGTATGGTATTTTCCTTTTGGACTGTGAAACTGAGTTGGTGTGACTGTGATGCATACAAGAGGGTAGCAGTAAGATGTAAAGGTCAGAAGTAACACATATATGGGAAACTTGTAATTACAAATGTTAGGGGACTGTGATTCACTGAAACTAATACAAATCAAGTCTAGAAATAGGAATATATATTATAGTAAATAGTATTGCTTATTTAAGTAAAGATTTGAATAATAAGCTTAGCAAAAAATAATATTGCAAATTCTTTTGTAAATGTTCAACGTGGATCGTCATATATATCTTTTATTTACGCAAACCTATGAAGATGGTCAATAAAAAAATTTATTAGTTAAATGTAATAATGTATATATTTATTTCAATTTGATGAGGTTCAATCATGCAATTAGTCTTATCTCATTAATATTACCTTATAGATAATAATTGTTTTGTATTTTTCTTGTCATCTAACAAGATGTACTTTGCATATGTATTCCACTTTAAATTGTATAGATGTCATATGAACATGTGAAGAGAATAACTACATTTTATATATTCACATATTTTCACATATGTTGCGAGTTTTCAGAACATTTTAAAATAATATATTTTGAAGTTAGAAGATCTTGTTAACTTGATAATTAGAGCCATCAATATGGGTTAGGCCCGTTGGACCGGCCTGGCCTAACCTGGGATTTGATAGGGCTGGGCTACGATTTTTGGAGCCCATTTAAGAAAAGGGCTTTTTAGCTTGGCTTGAATAAGCCTGCCGATTTGTGGGGCTTGAGAAATATGGATAGGGCCGACCCGTGGGCCAAATAAAAATTAATTAAAAAATAAAAAACAAAATAGAGTATTAAAATTAACAAGAGTCTAAACTCTAAATCAGTTTAAAGTTTGAAATATTACAATTTAAATACAAATTATGTTTATAAAATACGTATTACGTAAAATAAAAATACCCTAAAATTTCTAGGAATCACTACATAGGTCGTAGCCTATGGAATATTGTCATAGTTTTTGTGTTTTATTATGATCATTGGAAAACAATTAGGTTTATATTTTTATTTAGCTATTTATGCTTTTACTTGAAATCAAACTTAATAAATATTATAAAGATAATTTTATTTGTGGATTTGATTAACAAGTAGTAACACTAACACCATGTAATATTATCTTGTCGATATTNTTATTAAATAACCAAATATTTCTATCTTTTCAAATTTGCCACATAATATTATCACACAAATTTAAAATTCTATGATTTCAGGAAAAAAAAATCATAGTATTTAAAGAACAATAAGTTACACCACTAAATAGTAAAAGTCGTAATATTTTCAATATCAAATCAATTTAAGACACCACTCCCACACAAATTGAAACCGAACACATTTAAATAACATATATTTTATATCTTTAACTTTATATACACTATCCACATTTGTTAGTCTTTTATCTAAATTAATAATATTAGCTATAAACAATTAATCACACATTTTCATTAAAAAATATCTAAGCTATATCTACTAATTGTACCAATTTTCATTATTTTTGTAACACTCCTAAATTGTTTTTTTACAAATAAAATTCCAAATTAATTACTCACCTAAAAGTTCTTTTTAGGTAGTAAAAGTTTTTTTTTTTTAAAAAACCAAATATTTTACAAGTGTCATCTCCTTGGTTATGTTTTTTTCTTGATAAAACAGAGAGAACCCACAAGCATCGTCTTCTCCTCCTCCTCTTCTCCCATTTTTACGACTATATACATACACAACATATATCAACCTATACATACAGATACATATAGATAATCTGTATCTATCGCCATCAATCGAACAACTTCGAATTTGCAATCATCGAAACCCCAAACCCCCTCATTTGATCCAGGTAGAATTATCAACCCTAGATTCTCAATAAACTTCATTTTCAACATCTGATTACCAATGAAACCCTAGAATTGTGTGAATCGAATTGAGCATTACCTGTTTGTATATAGTTATGAAAAGAAGAGGTTGTACGCGATATTAGGATTTGCATTGTTTTTTATCAGGAGGTGGAAGTCGAATTGGAAATAGCTGAGCTGATTTTGTGGTGAAGATTTGATTGTTTGTTGTGCAGGATCGGAGCTGGAATTACTGTTCGATAGCTGTGTATAATTTATATCCGGTTTCATTTGAATGGGAGTTTCGGGAATTTAGATTGATGCTGACCTTGGATTGACGTTTAGAATTTTGGGTTGGTTAATTATGATATAAATTTCGGTGATTTATTGCGAACTTGGATAGTTGGAATCTGATTGGATCGCTTTTTCCTGAGGTTGATTTGGGAGAAGTTTGTAGAACATGAATTGAATCTTGTTTGTTATTGTTGATTTATTGTATCAAGCTTTTGTGGGTGAAGCATATTTATTTGATAGTGGTGCTACTTATTCGTCGTGGGTGAGGTTAGCTGGTGCGCAAGAATGAGCTTGGAGAATGAAGATGGAAGTGCCACCAATCACGTCTCTGAAATTGGTGATGAAGTTCGGAAGTAATGATTTAACTTTCTTGTTTAATTTCTAACAGGGTTTATTTGTTAACTTTTTTAATGTCAGTGCTCTTTGTGATAACTCAGGCATCCAAAAGTATCATATACAAGAGAGTTTCTTTTGTCACTCGGTCAACTGGAGATTTGCCAGAAGCTACCAACTGGGTTTGATCAGTTGATCATGAGGTAAGAATGTTTGCAAAAAGTGTCATTTGCTTGAAATTTTGGAGCAATTAATTTTTACTCTCCCAAAATTTGTTAGTAGTTCTTTGTTAGGTAATTTTGTTTTGGTCATCATTAGTAATTTGCATTTAAATTTAAATAGTGAGCTTGAGGACACCTCACGTGGCATACAAGACCGCCAAAAAATACCTGGAAGCTTGCCATCTCAAGGTTTCAGACGCAATGATTATAGTTCGTCTCCACCTACTCGTGGGGATTCTGATGGCAGTTCCAGAGGCATTTATGGAAGATGGGACAGCCGTTCCTCAGGGCGTAGTGATCGAGATAGTGATTCACAATCAGATAAAGATTCAGGTAAAGCTGATATTCTTTCATATATAGTTATTGTCTATGTTAAACGTGATGCTTCAACTATGAATACATATTTGTGGTCCATGGGTGTACAATTTACTGCCGTGAGACCACAAGCTAAAGATTCGCAGGATCCCCTGTCCACTTTGTAGTAAAGTAGACTATTCAAAAAAAAAAAATTGCTCTTTTGCATGGTCCTAGGCCATCGTAGTACACTAACCTGGGTCCTAGGCCAAATGGTCCAAAAGATGCCAAGAGTTATGGGCTTCCCATGTCTCTTAGGTTTTTCCTAACTTTCTGATTCTGCCAGTAAACCAAAGGTCTTCGACTTCCACATTCTTTGGCATCACCCATTGCACACCACTCATGTATAGGAAGAGCTGCTTTGCGTGACTACAATGCAGAAACAAATGCTATGCAGATTCCTGAGAATTTTCACAGAAAAAGCATATACTGCACTGAGAAATTCCTCTTCTCCACAACATTTCCTATGTTAAACATGCATTCCTAGCTGCAACCAGTCAAAACAAGCTACTTTAAGAGGTGCTTGTGATTCCACAACGCATCCATGGCCAAGTCAAATCCCAGTGACCTACTTTTTTGTTTTGAGAACCATGGTGTCCGGGCCAGCTTGCGCGCACCTTAATTAATTCCTCAGGATACCTCCCACCAGCAACAAGTACCCAGTAACTCTATCCACCAAGGCCAGGACTAGGAAAAAAATCAGCTAGTAACTTACTGGTTTCTACAAAAGATAATAATAACTTTCTACAGAGAACTTCTCATCATTTTCTGCTATCCCAATCTCAGAATCAAACCTACTACATCAAGGATCGTAGGTTCAAAAAAATTAGAAGTTGACCAATTTCATCATCTTCCCATTCATCAAAATTTCTCCTGAATTGAATCTCCATTCCTCCCGTCTAGCATTTATGCAACTGTACACTGTTTTTTCCTGGTTAAACTATACAATATAGGATATTGTTCATCACTTTTTTTTCTCCCAGCCAAACGTCTTGTCAAAAATCTGATTCTTCTCCCATCACCAACTTCCAATGAGATGTATTTCTGAAATTCTGACCATAATCTACCTATCTGCTCCCATAATCCACTTTTGTAGGCGTAGACACTACAGGGTGTCCAGAACCCTTCTCTGCTGTCAATAAGCTTCTTGCAGGGTTTCTCTCCATTTTCATTGTATCTCCACAACCATTTGAACAACAAACTCTTGTTGTGAAGTTTCAAATCTTTAACTCCCAAACCTCCACCTTGCTTACCCTTTATAACCTCCAGCCACTTTACCAGATGAACCTTTTCCTTTCAGAATTTCCTTCCCAAAGAAACTTACTTCTCATGGGGCATCCGGACAATTAGATGCCAGCTAATCCACAATGCTGAAGGCACTGTCTTTTTTGTTCTTGTGCTTCATTTATCCTATGCTGGGTGGGGAACTTGTGTAATGCTGCAGTGGTGTGCTCCTTCTAACTAAACATCATTCTCACTCAACTTTGCAACCTTTTCTTCAAAAACCACTTTTTTTTGTCTTTTTGTTTGTTAGACTTGGCAAAGGTAGGGGTAAGGCTTCATACGTACCACCCTCCTTAGACCCCACTTGTGGGATTACACTGTTTTTATTTTTATTGTTCAAAAACCAATATAGTTGGGTGAAAAGTGTCAAAAACAGTCCAATCTAACTCAGATAGCTATATTTGGGTAAATCAAATCAATGTTATTTCCTCCTGTCAAGTACCACATTTTATGGTAACTTTTTCTTCTTTTTTTGTTGGTTGTTTTTTCGTGGCTGCTGCATAAGTGCCTTTCATATGCTTATTCCTTCTTCGAGTACTATATTCGTTCCATCTGTGATCTCTATAAATAGTAGTCTGAGGAATGCGTATCAAAGGTCTCGTCTTTGCATTAAATGCATCTCCATAACAAGAATTGGGATGCAGGTTATAGTTGTGGTCAAGTCATTAGTCTCCTGAATTCTGAGAAAGTCTTTTAAGTATTTGTAGGTTAATTTTTAGCTCCAACTTCTTGCAAACTCACTATTAGATGACTGGTTTGCAGAAATAGTGCTCCTCTTGCATTTAAGAACTATAGGGTATTTGACCTTGATCCTGCGTACCATGTGTCTTCCACTATTTTTCATTTTAAGCGCACATGCATGTGGGTACTAAATGGTAAATTTTCTTTAAGAAAGCTCTATTTGGCCAACATTTTCTACAGATCCTGGTAGACGCTATGGTAATCAAGGCAGACGCACTTGGCAGAGTTCTGAGCATGATGGGCTTCTTGGAAGTGGTTCATTTCCCAGGCCATCCGCGTATGCATCTGGGACTGTAACCAAGGTCCGAGCAAGTGATAACTATCAACTTAACAGGAGCAATGAGCCATACCATCCTCCTCGCCCCTATAAGGTGAATTTCACTTGATCATTGCTGCTCACGTAGCGACCACTTGCTTGGTCTGCTGCATGACTTGTCCCATTATTTCAGATTATGCTTGAAGATCTTTGAGAGGAATTTAACTTATTCAATTTTATTCTTGCAATACCTTCAGGCAGTACCTCATTCTCGTAGAAACACTGATGCATGCGACGATGAGACCTTTGGTTCAATTGAGTGTGCAAGTGAGGACAGAGTGGAGGAGGAAAGGAAAAGAAGAGGTATTTCCTCTTTCAGTAATATCATGCATGGCTCTTTCATATAAAATATGCAATTTTGATGAGTTAGTGGACAATTGAGCTTTGATTGGCTTTCTTACAGCTTCTTTTGAGTTGATGAGGAAGGAACAGCAGAAGGTTCTTCAAGAGAAGCAGAAACCGAATGTAGAGAAGCACACAGCTGAATTTGATTCAGAAATCTCGGTACTGCTGGAAGATGATAAAAAGGATCGGGGGCTTCTAGACAAGAATACTAAAGTAGATATAATGGCCAGCCAGCCTATCACAAATAATGATTCTGGAAAATCATCTTCCTCTTTACAGAATCTTCCATCTAGACCGCTTGTGCCCCCGGGCTTTAAAGCCACTGTTACGGATAAGACTTCTGGCTCAACAACTTTGAACCATTCATGTTTGACAGAGGTACTTGTACATCTCTTAGTTTATCTTATACATTAACATCAAATCAGGTGCATCATTATTAGAGATGGAGTAAACCACTCTGCATTGTATATTGTTTGGCTTGGTTATCCGCTCAGCATTGTGCATTTATTGGCCTGGATTTTAGTGTTCTTTTCCTCCCTCTCTTCTTAATGATGGGCTTTAGGAAAGGGATCCAAGATATTTCTAACATTTAGGGCTGTCTTCACTCTTGGGCAGCCAGGTGATACAATGCTGTTAAGCAGCCTAATCCTTTATAATGTTTAGTAGCTTAGTGTCATTCCTATGTACACACAACACACATATACTATCTATATCTATATTATATTAAAAACACGAAAGTCCTTAGCGATATGTTGTTTGCCTTTTTACCCTTTTGAAATTTGATTTCACATTGGAGTAAATTGTCATTTAATTATTTTCTTAATGTTTAGGACTTTAAACTTAACTAAATTTTGACTATTATGATCATTATTTATTTGAATTAAATAAGAACTCCTAATAATTAGGAATTTAAAATCAATTACAGTATTACTTAAATAAAAAATTTCCTTGATATTTATTTTATATTCCTTCTGTCCCACATACCCACTTTCTTTTTTAGTTGATCCCTAAAGAATGACACATTTCCTTATTTGACAAATATTTTATAACACTATCAACATTTTACCCATGTTGGGTCCCACTTATTTGGTAAAAAGTTCACAAAGGTGTACTCTTCTATTTAAAAAATTCGTTTATTTTAAGGATAATATTGGAACATTGCAAAGTCTTCTCATATTTCTTAAACTTTTTGCCTAATCAAACTACATCATATAAATTAGGATGAAAAGAATAATTTATTTAGGTTTAGTTTTCTGCCTATATATAATTATTTCTAATTTGTTTTGGTTTGGTTAGACAATAATAATAGAAGAATCAAGAATGAATTTACATGGATTTTCAAATACTTCTTTTGTCCATGAGAACTAAAATTCTACCTCGTCTTGAAGTTCTAGTCCCACAATGCCATACGATTGTCTATATTTTTTATTGTTGATGCTCATCGTCTTCTAACATTGTCATGATCCGGTATTCCTATTAGATAGGTCAAGGAGATTGAGTGTTTTATGGTTAAAGAAGACGATTTAGATTTTTCTCTCTCTTCATATTTAGGATTTTGAAATCAATTAAATTTCTTATTGAATATTTTTCTTATTTGAACTATATTGGAAGTTCTACTATTCTGAATCTAAAATCAATGTATAATTCTAAAAAAAAAAAACATAATTAACCATGTATAATACTTTCTGTACTTTTTTAATATGTAGGATTTTGAAATCAACTACATTTTTATTAAATGAAATCCTGCCCCCAAGGCCTAGCTCGAGTGGCAAAAGGTGGAGGATTTGTGGCTTAGGTCGCAGGTTCAAGCCCCACACCATGCAAAGTGAAGCTCGGTATTTAAGTAGAGAAGGGTAGAGGGGTGGGTCCATTATCCATCGANGTGTTTTATGGTTAAAGAAGACGATTTAGATTTTTCTCTCTCTTCATATTTAGGATTTTGAAATCAATTAAATTTCTTATTGAATATTTTTCTTATTTGAACTATATTGGAAGTTCTAATATTCTGAATCTAAAATCAATGTATAATTCTAAAAAAAACAACATAATTAACCATGTATAATACTTTCCGTACTTTTTTAATATGTAGGATTTTGAAATCAACTACATTTTTATTAAATAAAATCCTGCTCCCAAGGCCTAGCTCGAGTGGCAAAAGGTGGAGGATTTGTGGCTTAGGTCACAGGTTCAAGCCCCACACCATGCAAAGTGAAGCTCGGTATTTAAGTAGAGAAGGGTAGAGGGGCAGGTCCATTATCCACCGAGTTTAGAAGACTGTGATTGGTCCAAAGGGCGGGTCACTGACGTATTTCTCGGTTATCAAAAAAAATCCTTCCTTATTTGAACTGTGTTAGATGTCTTAATATTTAGGACATTAAAGTCGATTAAAAATTTAATCATCTTAAATAAATTATATCCTTATGAGCTAGTGCTAAGCATTTGAATCAACAAAAAATAAATGATTTCGTTTAATGTTGAGAGAAAATAATGAAGTCTTTGAATTCATTATTAGATTAATAATCCAGTTCAATTGCACCCAAGGGTGTGGCCGTGTGGCTTAGTGGTCAATGTCATAGGTTGAGCACCATGAGGTCTGAGGTTCAATTCCCATCAGGGACAAAAACACTAAGTGATTTCTTTTTATTTGTTCTTGCCTTGACGGACAGAGGCAAGGCTAGAACAGAGTTACCTGATACTTGTTGCTGGTGGGAGGTGACATGTATGCCGTAGAATTAGTCAAGGTGCACGAAAGTTGATTCAGACACCACGGTTGTAAAAAAAATCCAATTCAGTTCTTTTCCATATTCATCATATAAATAAAAATAATTTGTTAACATAATTTTTTTCAAGTCTTTGATTTAACTTATCTTGACGTATTAAATCGTATTATTTTCTCCTTGCATGCATGTGTCTAATTCCTTTCTCTCTTTCTTTGTTCTCTTCTTGCCCTTTCTTTTCTTTTCTTTCGAGCCGTGAGTCTTTCGGAAACAACTTCTTTGCCCCACAAATGCTCGGTTTAAGGTCTCCGTACATCTTATTGTGCCAGACCGCACTTGTGGGACCGCACTTGTGGGACTACACTAAGTATGCTATTGTAGTTTAATTTTTTTTATGTACATAGGGAATCTTAATATTTAGGACTTTAAAATCAATTAAGATTATACCTTTTTCCCCTTATTTGAATTAAATGGCATAATTTCTTAATATTATAAAAAATAAAAATTGTGTTGTAAATTAAAAATGACCTTTCGGGGTGTCCCAGGGGTTTGGGCTTGGGATTTCCATGTTGGAGGTGTCTCAAGTTTGAAACCTCTTGCCAACGAAAGCAAGGGGTTTTCCTTCTGGGTTGAGCCCGTCACACCGGGTTTGTCTTGTGTGGGTTACCTCTCATGTGTGGTTTGCGAGCTATTGCATAAGAGCGGGGTTTTACCTTGTGCGCACCCAAAAGGAAGCGGTTGCGGGTTTCCCTTGTCATAAAAAAAAAATTAAAACTGAAACATTAATACGACAAATAGTCAATATCGTTTATTGGAAACAAATAAAAAAGAGGAAATTAGTGGAAAATTACTTAACACACACACTCTCTCTCTTATTTTTACATAATTTTCTTCAAAGGTTTTTACATTTTTATTTAATATATAAAAATAGGAAATTAGTTTATTTATGGAATAAACTACTACTAAATTTAGGACTTTAAAATTTTGATAGGTTGATGAAATTTTCTTTGAAAATAAATTATGAAACTAATTCATTTGTAACCATAAGTTAGTAATTTCCAAATCAGTCCTCTAAATATTTTTTTTCAAATTACATGGCTTTTAAATAGTCAATTATCTTAACTCCTAACATATTTTTTGAAAGGTCAGATCTGTTTGCTATAGTGAGGATCAACATAAAGTACTTAAATGAACCCTACACTATTTTACTTTATTTATTCTATTTTATGTTAGAACATTAGATTAGACACAAAATTTTAGTAAGGCGTTTAACACGTTAGTGAATTTATTAGAAGCACAAAATTATTATTTTAAATAAGTGATTGTGATAGTTGCACATGTTTTTATTTCACTCCTCTTAAGGAAATGAATTTTTATATCAAGTGAATCTAACAAGTCATGTCATTAAGATTTGAGAGTAGAATAAAAAAATTAATAGATAATTTTAAGGATAAGGATATCAATACAGTATGCTTTATTTAATTGAAGTACAAATCTTATTAATGTGTGTAATCTCACAATAAAAAATCCTATTAATATGTGTGCGCTGCAAAGTTGAAGATTGTGAATTTTGTACAAACTACTACTACTACCAACTATAAGAGCAAAAACAAGAAATATCTATGTATACTAGTTTGTACTAGAGGGTTGCCAAAAAAACATAATGAAACGGAAAGAAGAGTGAATGAGCCAAAGGATCAGGAAAGAAGGGTTCTATCCATAATCTATTGCAGGGGCTTTTTGTTTGTTGTACTTTTTTGTACCTTCTTGGTACTTTATTAATGAAACATTGAAACTTATACCTTATAAAAAAGAAGGGTTCTTTTCCATGTCATATACTCAAGTTTTTTTTGCACAGCTTGGTTTTGCAAAAGAGGAGCATGTCATGTGGAGGTGGGGATGTCCTTTCTATCTTCTTGTGGTGGAGATGTTCCCATTCCTGTTGTTACACAAAGATATACTACTTAAAGATGTAGAGCTTTCAAGATCTCTGTGTGAAAATAGTTCATTGATTCTATGACAGTCCATTCAAGAACCGTGATATTGGCTAACCCACATTTCCCTACTTGATTAGTCCACCTCAGTAATTTACTCTTGGTCCAATGTTATAACTTTAGAAACTGCATAAAATCCAAAAAGACTGAACATAGAGAGCAATAACCATGTGGTTGTGCGCATGTTACTCGATTCCATGTTTATGGAATTTGAGTTGTATCCGTTCTCATGGTACATTTACAATTGACATCAATAGGCCTTGATCAATTTTTTTTTTTCTGATATCAATAGGTCTTTATGAACCACATTTGTATTTTCTTTAATTGTCTGCTTGTCATATCACTTCTACAGATAGGGAAGCATGAAACTGAAGAAATTTTATTGGAAGCCAAAGCCGACTCCCAAAATGGTATCCATCAGAGCTTAGAAAGAGAGAGCTTCCAAGAAATTAGTTCGAGTGATCAGCTTGAGCACAGTAGTTTGCATGCTTCAGTTTTGAAGAAGAATGACCAAATTGTGAACTTGTCAGTGGGTTCAGATGATTCCGATAGGAAATATAGCATGAGAGATCATTCACTCCGGACTTCAAGTCTAGAGGAACATGAAGCTTTGAACAAGCCCTCGATTTTGAAACTCAGTGCCCAGAATTCAGGGGGCAAATACGTCGAGGAGTCCAATATCAACAATTCAAGTTCCATCCTGGACAAGATTTTTGGAAGTGCCATTGCAAATCTCACCGACTCTGTTGCTCCAGTTATGGTATGCACGCTTTGTGAGCCTCTACTATTTGAATCTCAATTTGTTATTCCTAATGCGATCCTATGAAGCCCCAACAAACTTGTCCGTTTGCAGTTCACCTCAAATTTCTTCATGCTTTTGAAAACAAGTAAATTGAAATGATTTATTATTTAGGACGATCATAATCTTGTACATCATTGGACTTGTGATTGTTTTCATGAATCCTGAGTGTGGTAACAGTTCATTTCATCCACACCAAAGATTACAACAGTATCCTTAACATCGAAAAATAATTTTACAAGATACCCTACAATGATTGGGATTGGTGCAGGACATATACAATCAATAGGAAGGATGTTTTCTTTATTTTTTATTTTGTCATCTGCCTAAATGCTGGGGTTCAACTTGTTTTTTTCCTTTTCCTCTTTTACTGTCCAAGAATATCTCCCTCCGTCCCAATTTATATGACACCTTTTGACTCGACACAAAGTTTAAGAAAAGAAAGGAAGACTTTTGAAATTTGTGGTCTAAAACAAACCGTAGACATTTATGTGGTTATAATTCATTTCATTAAGGGTAAAAGGGGAATTAAGTTTTTTAAAAAGGGGAATTTTAAGGTAAATTCTTTTTAATTAAAAAAATGTGACATTTCTTTTGGGGACAGATTAAGTGTGCTACATAAATTGGATAGAGGGAGTAATAAACAATGTGGACTTATTTAGTGGTCAAAACTTCTCATATTGTTTTCTGGCATCCTGCTAACTAGTTATTTTTTGGCTCGACCATGTTGCTCAGAATGAAGGTAGTAAACCAAGTGAAACATTAGACTCCAAAGCTGTTCAATCATCGAAATTTGCTCATTGGTTTTTCGAAGAAGGTATATCTATTTCTCCCCCCCCCCCTGCATTTCTTACTGAATTCTATCAAAATCTCTTGAAATCTTATGTAAACAGTCTTATCTCACTTATGTCATTGCAGAGAGGAAGCAGGAAGATGATCCTTCATCAAGCAGGCCTGGTGATCTGCTTGCATTAATTGTTGGTGGAGATATAAACAGAACACAACCTTTTGAGGCTAATCCTTCAGATCAATTCCCATCAGAATTCTCCTATCATAGTCCTGATCCTACAAGTAAGTTTGTCTCCAATTTACCTTCTTCGCCACTTGGGGGGCCTGAGCCTGAGCCTGTGTGCAAGCCCAGTAAAAGGGAGGCAGCACCTACCATTCTTACTTGTGAAGACCTTGAGCATACAATGTTGTCTGAGTTCAGCGAAAAGAAGTCTAATTCGCAGCCACAAGGCTGGAATACTAATCACACAAAGTCTAAGGAACCTGTAATTGTGGATAGCCAGGCATCTCAACACCTCCTTTCATTATTACAGAAGAGGCCAGATCATGGAAATGTGACAGAGAAGTCCAATGCTGGAATTGAATCCTTGGAGGCACGTGGTGATATTACCATGCAAGACAGATCTAAGAAGGAAGATAACAAGGATACACTCACACTTGAATCGCTTTTTGGAACTGCTTTTATGACGGAATTACAATCTGCACAAGCTCCAGTTTCAGTTCAGAGGATTTCAGTTGGTTCTGGACTAAATGTTTCTCTGGAAGCTCAAAAATCGTCCTTGCCTGGTTCTGATGATACCCTTTCTTCTTCGATAATTGATGATAGAGCAACTAAGGAGAATATTGTCTTATCTTCAAATTGCAGAGATCACACAAAGCTGGATAAGGCAGAAAACTGGTTGGGATGCAATGATTCCTTGTATGAAGTCAATTCCTTAAGGCGCCAGACTGAAGCGGTCTCCAGAAATGGTGATTATCGGGCTGGTGGATTTCATCTACCTGAAGGAGAGAGGATATTTAGTGTTGGTGATCCTTTGGTACCCCAGGTCTCAACGTTTATGCCTGCAGGAAATATGGGTAAAGGTGACTTGGTGACTGTTAATTCAGTTGGCAGTGATCAAATGTCTTTGATGGGTCCAGGAGCAATGCCCTTTCCACGGGCTTCTCATGAACAGATAGAGTCTGAGATGCTGTTTCACCATCTCCATGGTCAACCATCATCTTCTCAGTTTCACCCTTTGCAAATGAATCAAGGGAAACCATTACTTCATCCATTGGATTCTCGTCCTGCTCATTTGAACACTCAGATTTTGTTTGGTCCAGAGGGCATGACTCGACACGATGCTCTTCCAGGTCATCAATTTACTGGAAATATGATAAGACCTCCTTTTCACCACCCTAATGCTAGGGTGACAGGGTTTGATATTCCTGCTCATCATCCTATGCTGCAGCAGATGCAAATGTCTGGACCTCACCCCCGTCATCTACTACATGATCGTCTAAGTGGTGGTCCAGTTCCTTCACATTCCAGTAATCAGGCAGCTGGCTTTGTGCATGAAGCTAACCCGATGCAAGGGTTCCCTTTTAAGCCTCACCAAGTCAATGTTAATGGGATTGGGATGCAAATTCCAGGTAAAATTTTGATGTGCTGTCTCTACAGCTCCCTGTCTGTGTCTTGTTCTTCTTTGGATTACACCTCAATAATAAGTTTCTCTTCTTTGATCTTTGCTAAAATAAAAGCAACGGGTTTCTTAATCTTTGCAACATCTTCTGCTTATTTCTCAATTCTACTGTCGCGATGTTGATATTCCATTCTTGCTATCTCCTGCCTGCACCGTCTCACTTGCATTCTTTACTGATGGAAACGACAATACACTTGACTTGCAATTTGTTAGGAGTTCTACTCCATTGGTTACTGCCACCATACACCTCATTGTTTAAATTATCTCTTGTATTTACGGAGAACTTATTCATCTTTCCAAGACTTCCTTTCCTGTTAAATTTTGAATTTTTATCTAGTCAAAATTGAGGATTAACATGACCAAGTTGTGTTTTCGCCATCATCAGCCTTAGCTTGCCTTTGAAAATCTGTAGGTCTAAATGACTTCAAGTAGGTATCTGCTCATTCTTGTCGATTTTTTCATCAAGCTGCTCATTCTTTTTCCGTTCCTTTCTGCAGTTTTTATCTAGCCGTTTACAAGTAAAACCAGTAGCTATTCTTGTATTACTATTCAGCTCTTTTTTGCTACAGATTACTCTGTTTGCGAAGCATGTCAGCTTTTGAGACTTGAACTAGTAAATTGCTTTTCGCATGCCTACTTCTTTTCTGGATGTTATGTCTCGAGATATGCTTTGCTGAATATTATTGCACCCTGAAAATCTAGAACAAAGTAGAATATTGTCCACATATCATGTATTGTAAAAAAAAGGTATTGCACTCTTTAGTTCTTTTAATTGGTACCACTTTTCTGATTGAAGATGAACTATTGATGTTTGACCATCTGTGTGAGTTTATATCATATTCTTTTCGTCCTCAGGGCCAGATATCAACAACCGAAACAATCATCCTGATGCCCTGCAAAGGCTTATCGAGATGGAGCTTAGGGCTTCTAAGCAGATTCACCCTTTTCCTGCTGGGCGGGGACAGGGGATGTATGGTCACGAGCTTGACATGGGAATGCGACATAGATAGTTGGCCATGTAAGGTTAACGCCTTTCATGTGGTACTGATATAGACCATCACTTATGGGCAAGATATCAGGGGAAATGACGTAATACTTAGATTCTACTTTTTCGTACTAGGTGGTGGGTTTAGGGTTGCTTGTCTGTCATCTCTACATACATCAGTGAGGAGTGGCTGGAAAGGGCCTCTGTATCAACATCTCTTACTATATTGTGCAAACATGGTTGTGGAAATTCTCGTCAGTTCTTCTTGATCTTCCTTGTGTTCCTGATCTGATTGTTACCCGCTCGCTCCCTTATCCCCTTCCCTTTTCTTAGACATGTCTTTTATTTTTCCCCGGAAAGAACTGCGTTGTATAGCACCACAATTCAGGCTATTCCTATTTCAAATATGGACGTGGAGTAGCAACGATGGGCTAAAGAAGCTATATGGTTTCTCTAGTGCCTTGTATTAGTAGATAATTGTTGCAAGGAAAATGCAATGAAATAAAGCAAAAAGGAGGACAGTGCAACTTATACTAGCTGGTCTATGAGGTTGTTATATCTCAAGTGTTGTTTATAAGTTGTAGTAATTAACTTAGACCTACAATTTTCAACTCAGTTTGAATTGCAGGATGAAGATCCTACTTGAACTCACACAGTTCTGGAATGGATGAACTTCATAACAGACTAATTCTCTATTTGACCTTAATACTCAAATGAAACTCATATATTCTATTCATGATGATATTTCTAAACAAACTCATTAACAAGCCTAATGAAGGTGTTGTAGATAGTTGTTGGTAATTGCAATGTCACACATTCCAAATGTAAAATAACACTACAGTTACTTCAAATGTGAAAGCATTACTCCCTCCATGCCTTTTTAGTTGTCATATTATGCTTTATGAGAATTAATTTAACTAATTTTATGAACTAAATTAGATAACATTAGTTTGATGTTTAAAATAAAATTTTAGACATTCAAAAACTATATGGAAAGTACTATAAATTGCAATATTTTTCATATCAATATAATGAAAAAATATATCTTAAAACGTTAGTCAAAATTCATATAGTTTTGATTTTCAAAAAGGAAACACAGTTAAAAAGTGACTAAAGGAATATTATTTAAGTAGTCGAGCATATATCATTTGGCAATTGTGATTAGGGGTGTTCTCAGTCAATTTGGATCGGTTATTGGTCAAAATCAAAATCAAACCAATTTAATAGGTTTTAAAATTATCAAAATCAAATCAATTTGATACTATATATTTTTCGGTTTGGTTGCTATTAGTTTCGATTTGATTTGATTCAGTTATTAACAATACACAAAAATAAAAAAAACATATCATTTAAAATGTGAAAAAGTGATAACAATCTATTCAAAACAAAAAATAGTTAAAATGACTGACATTGTAGATGTTTCGATCACTTAATTTACTATCAATAAAGCTTCAAAATTCTATATTTTGCCTAGAAGGAAGAGTGAGTTTTCACTATTTGCCTAGAATGAAAGATAGTTTAAATGATTGACATTACAGATGTTTCGATCATTAAATTCACACTATCAATAAAGCTTCAAATTTAGACATTCATATACATGAAAATGATGAAATCAATAAGATAAATGTTCTCACTTGAACATTTTTGCTTTCATAGGTAAATTAGAAATACATTTTGATAAAAACATATATAAGATCTTTAAAATTGTTATAATAAAAATAATATATTATGTACGTATAATGATAGAAATTATGTATATAATTTGTCAATTTGGTTCAGTTATTTCTTTGATTTTTTCGAACAAAATCATAACCAAACCAAATACTATCGATTTTTAAGACTATAAAACCAACTCAAACCCAAATAAAATTGATTTGGTTTGATTTGGATAAGTTTTTATCCAGAACACCCCTAATTATTATGATGATTTAAAACCTTTAAATAAGATATGTTACTAAAAAATAAAATAAAAAAACCTCAAATTCAGTAAAAATGAATTCCCCCGCCCCTATATAAAGAGAGTCGCAATACCCTCATCCCCCTACCTCCTCTCGCATTAACAAAAAGGGCGCCTCTCTGTTGCTTGGCGGCAAAGCCAAGTTCTTCGTCCAGAAGAGAAAAGGCCATTGGTGATTTTCTCTCTCTCTCTCTCTCTTGTTGATTTTACTTTCGTATGAGTAATTTTTGTATCCATTGGATTGTACTAACTTGTTATCAACTTCAATGGAATCATCACGTTTCTATACTATCATCCGTCCCAATATTTTGTTTATTAGTTGTACTAGTAGTTTCTGTCTATGATTTTTTTCTGTATGAATTCTTATTCAACTGGTTTTAACTTTATAAAATTGTGATCGATCTCTGTAGAAAGTTGGATTGTTGGTCCAGTAGGTTCAGAAGATCTAGGGTTTAATTTTCTAGTTACCAGTACGTTTTTCTTCTTCTTTTTACGTGGAGAAAAGTTAAACCCTAGATTTAAACCTTTTAAAAAATTGCAGGTTAATTTCTGCCAACCATGGTACGTACAAAAGTTGAAATCAAGAGAATTGAGGATAAGGCTAAAAGGCATACCACTTTCACAAAACGTAGACAAGGTCTTTTTAAGAAAACCAAGGAGTTGGTGAAAAGATGCGACGCTGAAGCGGCTGTGATCACGTTTTCTTTGGCCGGCAATATCTTTGCATTCGGCCATCCCTCGGTTGACAACGTGGTGAACCGCTACATTGCTGCCACGTCTGCTCCAGAGCTCGGTGAAGTTGTTCCGGTTCATGAAGAGGCAGAGGATGCAGTGATTGGGACAAATGAAGATGAAGAGACGTTGGGACTGGAGGTGCCACTTGATGATATGGGTATGACTGAACTTGAGGAGTTGGATCGCACAATGACAGAGATGAAGAAGAAAGTTGTTGACAAAATAGATGGGATAATTTCATGTTCAAAGAATTGAGGATCTTGGATTGGATTGATTACTTTAGGCAGGTTCATTCTATTCATCAAGAATTTTAGTGAATTCTTTAACTACTTCAATGATTGACTTGCATGAAAAGGTGCAGTAGTTTTCTTGATAAATTTTTCCCCTTTAGAGAGGTCAAAATAGCTAGTACGTAGTGTTTGATTTGTTCCCCGGTCACTGATTCATATTTTTAGTAGTGAAAGATTAAGTTTCTGAGCCATTTGTGCTTTGAATGGCAATTTAGGATAATAATTAGTTGTCTTCCATTTGTATTTTCTACTCAATAACTAAGCCATCTTCTTCCCATCCTTTCTCCTGCCAACTATCAGTCGCGCAAAGTTAAATACAAATATGTTTTGGAACAAAAATAACATAGTGCTACACTCTCATGTCAATGCCTTCGGTGGATGATCTAGCAAGTTCACTTCACTACGTCTCAATTATTGAGTTGTTTCTTGATATGCCCAAGTTTAATTTGAGCTCAAATGAATTAGACTCAAATTTGGATCATGACCCACCCATTTTAACCCGCTTAACCTTAATAATTTTAACATGTTAATTAAATTTCAACTCAATTTTTAAAAAATGAATAAATAAATCCTAAAGAATATAAAATAAATAGTAATGATACCTTCAATATATAAACATACATTACATTAATGCAAATAAAATCTTAAAACAAATTGAAATTGAAGATCTTAAAGTGGGGCTAAGAATCGAGTGATTTAAGATTGACTCAATTCAAATGAACTAAAACTTAAAATACTTGGGCAAGTCGGGCAGATTACCTCAATATTTGAGCTCATTTTTAGTACCCCTTATTATAACACTTTGCTTCCTCCCCACCTAAACTATTTTTTCACAAGCATTATATCATTGATCCATTTACTCGAACCACAAAAGGTTATTTTCGATTCTTCTCAACATCTCAAACAAGCAATGCCAAATACACTGCTACAAAGTTTGATTCATTGGGCGTTTGTAGGACAAAACCAATGAGGGGCACAGCTAGCCCTCCACAACATACAACGTACACAAGCACCACATAATCTACCTATAATACAGCTCAAGCCATATATAATCTACTCTCCACAAGTACATACAACCTCTCAAAACATTCACTACTCCGGCATTGTTCCCCCAGCTAGATATATACAGGATGGAGATGGCAACATACGAGCAACTTGCAAGTTTGAAGCATATGAACATACTAGTTGCACATCTTTTCATTACACGGTTCTCTTCGTACCATTGTCTCCACCAATCATATGCAATGACCACGAATCATCTGAACCTTTCTCCAGCTTCTTAGACAGCTTGGATTGCGTTACCTCTGAAATCAGTTTTTATAGGAAGGTCCATTTTATCTTTTGCAGCACCCAAGCCGTATGATGAAAGCAACCTCCTCTGCACCAAGCATGAGATAACGAATAAGATCAAAAGATAAATATAAGATAAAGTGATAAACAATGAATTATTGACCAATTCATTTAGCTTTCATGCTATGCAACATTTATCCTAGTGAAAACAGGACGGTGAAATACCCCAATGGATATACGAGGTCACTCCAGATCATAATTCATTTTGAATTCTTTTTTATCCATCTCAACATCCATTTGTACTGTTTACTTTCTTCACAGAAAGAAGAGAGAAAATAAGAATGCATATACACTGAGCCAAGCTGAGCCCCAGGCATGTCAAGTTTAACCTCGATTCATTGACCTTGAGAAACGACACATGTACGGCTCAGCTTGGCTTGCTCTTTCCGGTTCTTGCCTCCACTTGGTGATGGCTGGGTACAAGTTCTTGCCTCGCACAACTTCAGCCATATAACCCAACCACAACTTCTGAAAGCAATTTCAAAAAACATACTGGAGCACCAAGCGTAACTATTCATCTCATGCTTCTACAAAGACTTCGTCAATTTGGTATGTACCACCACTACTTATTTTCTTTTGAACTTGATTAAAAATAACACCCTAATGTAGGTACACAGATTTGAACTGAAGAAACTTTCCACGTCAAAAACAAAGAATAAAAGAAAATTTAATCTCAATAGCATGAAGACTTGCAAGTCCTTAGGCCAACAGGAACAACTAGCATTTATAAATGATTTATTTTCTTTCTATTATGTGAAGATTCTCGTATTCGTGACAGGTTTCTTGGGGCACACTCGGTTTTAGAAAGAATCAGGTTTGAGTTTTTTCCGAGCAGCTTATTTTAAACAGATATTTCTGGAAGCTGAGCCAAGATGTGCTTAACAAGCCAAGAACTATCCAGAAATGGAACTTCCCACAAAAAGATTAAAACAAAAGTTATCCAGAAGTCCTTTCCAAACTCAAAACTCGCTACAAAGTATGCCATAAACTTTCAGAACAAAAACAAAAAACTAAACAAAAACCAAGTTAAGATAACTTAGTGGTGGCGGAACCTAAATAAAGGGGTGGTAAGAAGATGTGACGCCGTTGACCACACAGAACAATGGTAAAATATAGAAAAAGATAAAGATTGCAAGGACACTGTGATAATCAAAGGTCATTACTGCAAACAAAGGATCCTTGGTTGTGACTACAGAGGGGGCCGCCGAAGGGATGCATGCGGCCAGGTGAATGAAGAGTGAAAGCAAGAGATGCATCTAGGAAAGGTATTTAGTGCCTACATAGTAAATCAAAATCAGTCACAAGTGTAACTCCCAACTATAATTTGAGAACGCAGATGGCTCCCAACTATAATTTGAGAATGCCTGTTCACATCTAGACTCATGATCCCAGCAAGCTTAGACACCGTAGCCTGAGTTATACGTGGGCAAAGCCCAAGACAACCTGAGCTCAAGTCCAACTCAGCAAATGAAGATCCCTAAAAAAAAGGAATTTTGTAGAGTTGGACTTGGTTTCTTAACACTACAAACTATTGCATCACGGGTACAATAAGATACTTCAAAGAAAATAAGACTTAACATATCAGAAACACAATGAAACAGAAAAATAATCCCTCTCCAAAAGGACCAAGTGTAATTCCTCCAGCCCTATTAAGACCTTGAGACTTCTAACTAGATCACATTACATAAGCCTTTACTGATTATTCAGATATGATGAAATTCACAGATTGTGACTTACATGATCCTCAAATTCAGGGCTCGATAAATTGAAGGATAGATTCTTCATCAACATCAGTGCCTGCAAACCAACAAAACAGTATCTTTCAGTCAAGTGAGATGAAGCAATTCATAGACTTCCATGTCAACATGCAGCATGCAGTAGTGGATATCTGAGGTCTGATTAAAGAAAGTTAACATCCCCTCTTATTCCGAAGAATCTAAAACTCCAGGAACCAAGGCTTTACTGCAATTTGCAGAGGGAGAGAGAGAGAAAGAAATTCCTTCTGTCTATTTAATGTTAACCTATAAAATTAACCATTCAAGTTCTTTATCAACATGGTAGTCAAAGAAGGTCATCTCAGTTAGGATCAGACGAGTATAAGATTTACACCTCATATACAACAAACACAACTACGCCTCAATTCCAAGCTAGGATATACACCTCATGTACAGAGTTACAACATGCAACATAAGTGTCTCTGCACCTTTCTTTGTTCACAACTATACATCACGTGAAATGCAAACTGGAACTAACATCAACATATGTATGTCTGCTAAATCAATTCCAACATACCGTCTGAATATCAATGGGGTCCATCTTTCTTAATCTCTGTAAGTGGTCCCTCGTACTTGGATCAAAGACACTGCCAATGAAGCTGTAAACTTGAGCAAAGTCTGGCATAACTGCAATTTACAAAGCAAAGGAAAACAAATCAATTTGTTGAATTAATAAAGCTTTGTGCAGATAAAAATAACTGCAAAGAAAGAAGTAACAGTGATCTCTGCCTTGGTACTGCAACACATCCTTTTAGTGTGACATGAACAGATGGAACCAAATGAGGATAAAATAAAGAGCACGGGGAAACCAAATATAGCCTTTTTCCATCTGCTTACACGCAATATAGGACAAATAAATTTGCTCCCTTTACCCCAACAGACTGAATGCTACCCAACTACTATCAGAATATGTAAATATACACAGCTGCAAAAAGTACAGCTATCATGTGCAATGCGGTACAAATGTCATGTGATAATACATTTTCTCAGTCTCGTCCTAACAACCTTCTTTTCCGGGAATATCTCCCTGGCTCCCCTTAGATTTCCTAGTACTTTCCACTTTCTTCTCTGTTTCCTTCTTGTACCTGATTTTAACCCATGAACAATTCCTTTGCCTAAATTCCACTATTAGGCAAAAGAAATGTTGCCACTATTCCTTGTTACATCTAGGAATAGCCATCCATATATGCAACTGAGAGCGTGAGGGGGAAGCCAGTGTTTCTTCCACCCTTGAAGAGAAGTATTGGAGATGGAAAAGTTAAAGAAGTTGGGGCTGCTCAAATAAACGGCTTAGCATAGAAATCTGTTCTATTTCCACAATGGGGGAACCTTCACCATAAGGTTCAGTTGGTCAGATAATCATTTTCCACCAGTAAATAGCTCTAAATATCGACTGAAACAACATCAAACTCCAAAAACAAATAATTCAACATTTCTACAAGCATTCCACAATCCATCCCAAGCACCCGCCAATCAACTAACACCCAGTTTAGGCCTAACTGTCACACACTACTTAGGTTAGTAGGGAAAGATCATTACCAAAACCTATCTGAGGCAGAAGAGAATGCTTTGCTTAACATACAGTTCTACTGAGCATTTCACATCATGTTAGTGGGCGCTAGCACAAACTGACAATTTCTTTACAAGCCAATGCATGTTCTGTATAGATTTATATTTTGATCGATGAAATTTGTTCTAATTATTCTATGCACCGAAAGCGTGACAGAAAAGGATATGACCTAAGAAGACATTAATAAAACGAGAAAGACAGCCTAGAGGCCTACACAGGCAGCGCAAGTGTCACAAATATTTCACCAGCTTACACTGGGCCAGATCACACACATCCTGAGCAACAAAAATACTCACCTTTCATTTGCTTCTGGCTCTCCTTTTGGTCATTGCTCTCTTTAGTCTTATTAATCCTAGGGATGTTTTCATTACTGCTGCTGAAACAATTTTGCATGACTCCTCCACTGGATAATTGTGCGTCATCTGAGAACAACAAAATTCAACTTGTAGTTTTTCTTGAGCAAGGCGCTACAAATTACTTATATCTCCTTAATATCAACAGACACATACCTTTTCTCATCTGTGTCGTGCTGATGGCAGGCACACAGTCGTAAGTCCAGGGAGAAAAATTAATTGTATTTCCAGATACTGATAAAGGATCGGGTCCGATACCAAATCCTGGTTCAGGCAAAGCACCAGGAGGTTGAAATTGGATGCTGCCAACTTGGGACATAACTGTCGAAGGCAGATACAACAATACAAGCTACAATTAGTTTCAGTCCAATATCTTGTAACAAACAAACAGATGATTGACATTGTCCCTACCCTTTTTAGGAGCTTTTTGTGGATAAGGATGAGCAGCTTTTCTCTTTGGGCGTGGGGGAGGTACATGTTCACTAGTTCCACTCTTCTGGACCTTCAGAAAGTATTTCTGTGCATGGCTACGTATCTGCATAGCTTGCTCTTTAGTACATTGACACATATCAAAATATAAAACATAATAGTGAAACTGTGACCAGGTAACTGGCACAATCGGAATAGACATTGAGCTGATATTAGTTTGTCACCAACATACAACAGATGTTGCTCCTCAGTCCTCATCAATTACATGTTTTAATACCATTAAGGGCTCTTGTAAACGTGTGATAAGTCATAGAAAATGGCAAGTTTCATAATTAAGCACACTTCTAAGCAAATTGTCTTGGGTCAGCACAAGATAAACAAAAGATAAGCACTTTTTTCTAGTTTTAAAAAAAGTATCATGTCAAATGCTGATGGGCAAAAAGAAATAACATAATTAAGAATAGTTTTGTCGAACAGTTATAAGAAAATTGCTTATATGTATGTATAGACATACATATACATACGTTTTGGGTGAATTTAAGTCTTCATTGACACATAAGAAAGCCATTGGGCGTTCCCACAAAAAATTTTCTATCCTGCATACCTTGGTAGTTAAACAGAGAGGTAGGAGATGAGGAAATATGATAATATATCTGCATCCAGGTGAGAGATACTTAAGTCACATTCTGGGACACCATGACTAATTTTAAACAAGAAATAAGAGGTGGCTCCCCTCAGTATCCAAGAGAAAGTACTGCCAACATTTTGTATCTCCCTACACAACATTTTCATACCTAGATTTTACTTTCATTTGTTTATATATCACTTTGACTACCACTCACTTTACCATCCTTCCGGTCCAGAGTCCACTCCCATCCTTAGTTTTCTTTACAGTCTTTGTTGTTTCTTACACACACATTTCTTTGTGCTTATAATTCACACACATTGAAAAGGTAAAGGGAGAACAGGAGAAACACAAACTACCCTAAATCACCAACTGCATAATTAAGTAGAACACAGTTGGTCAATTCAAGAAAAGCAAATGTTGCACAACTAGGATCTAACTTCTCTGAGGATAAAAATACACTCTCAATCTGAAGGAAAATTTTCGCCAGATAACTAAGATAAACGTTATTTATTTTGTCTACAGAACACATCAGATATCAGATATTCTTTCAGGCCACAAAAAAGAACAAATAAGTCAACAAATAAGAGCCATCTGACTAACAAATTACCTGGATAACAGTCTTCGACCCAACAAATGCTTCAATCTTTTTCCAATCACGGTCGAACCTGAAAGAACAAGTCACAATAATTTAGGATATGCATTTTCCATGACTCTTGAATTGAGATTCCAGAATAGATACTATCCATGATCCTAAAGCTAAACCTCGAAAACTATCCCAGCCTCGATTTCTTATTAGCTTGTTCAGCTAGAGGTCACAAGTGTTGGCACATAGCTTACTACAGTGGCAAAGCTGAATATGGTCTACGAAAGAATAAACACTTGAAAGACTTCTCTTTACACTTATCAAGGTTTAATTATAGTAAGTGCATAACATCGATGACAACATCAGATGGGGAACTTTTCTTCTCAGCTCCCACTTTTCCCTCCAATGAAGTTTGGCCAAGCCCCAAGAGATTGTTACCATCCAGTATAGACTGGTTTTGTTTTTCTTCTTACTAGTAAGTAGCTTTGATAGCCTACTAAAAGTCAACGCTACCAGGACTAGACTTTGCATTTATAATGCGGCCTATATGTTTCTCCTTACCTCTGATATGTAGCTTTGATTTTAACAAGTCTGTACCATCAATGACAATTAAGGAGAGTGAGATTTATTAAAAATATGAGATAATGAGTTTTGCTTCTTGGTTCCTACTTTTCGATCCACTGAAGCTGGTCAGGAGATGGTGCTGTATATAATTAAGACTAGCTAATTTTTTCAATACCTAGGATGACTTTGCACCAGATATAACAACAACTACACCTTAATCTCAAGCAAATTGGGATTGGCTATATGAATCCTCATTGGCCCTGTTACACCTCATGGCAACTTTGCAGATGTATATAACTTAAAAGTTGATCCTTGTCCCCCCTAATTCAGAGCTCCTGCGTCCATCCTTGTCCCCTCCCCATTTCCCCTTCACCTACCCCCAATGTTTTAACAATTTCCCATTTCAGAACATAACCTAAAAAGTGCAAAGCTTCCATTTTTATCTAGTCCTGTTCAACTTCCACAACAATAACAACTAGTAATATCCACCACACACAAAACAGGAAAACACAAACAAGTGCCGTCAGCTAAAATAAAAACAGAGAGAGACTCACAATTGAAGAGCTTCAAGAAACTTGTCATGCTCCTGCTCAGTCCAGCTCTCTCTAGACTTAGTAATCGTATAGGGCTTCCGTGTCTTCTTGCTGTGATCATCGGACACCACCACTCCCAAACCTGTATTCGAATCCAAATTCAAATTCCCATGTATACTAGTACCCGATTGTACCGGATGCAAACCCATAAGACCCGTTTTCATCGGATCCCCCATGTAGTGAAAATTTTGACCCGGCGGTATTGTTGGATATACAGACACCATATGTTATGTATCAATATAGAAACAGAAACTTCAGCTTTTTGAGTGTTCTCTCTGCTCTGTTTCGTTTATGAAATGAAAATTTATTGAAGTTACACAGAGAAATGTGTATATATATAAAAAGAGAGATGATTAACCGACATTATTGCAAATGGAGGGAAAATTGTGATCATGGACGTCCACGTGTAAATAATTGGAAGGTGGAAATGAGTTTTGCATTTCTCAAGGCAGGTTCTAGAAAGTTTTATTTTGTGTGTATCATAAAAGTATGACTAGTGGGGACCATACTTACTCTTTAATAACCACACATTTTTAAAAGTTATATTCATCCCCACCCTTTCTTTCGTCTCGTATTCGGACTCTACATTGGAGCACTGATTAAATTTAAATTGCATATTATGAGATTCATTCGGGAGTTGCAGGGTCCATCCAAGAGTGACACACTCCCAACAAAATTTTCTCACTAAACTTGAGACATTTTATTAAGGGTGAAACAATTTACCATTTCTTTCTACCGCTTGTCCTTGCTTTTTACTCTTATTTGGTCTTTTTCTTTTAAAAAAAGATATAGTCACGCATCACCAACCAAAGTATGCCTTTTAATCTTATTTGGTCTTGTTCTTTTAAAAGATATAGTCACGACTCACGCTGATGCATTACCAACCAAAATATGCGGTGTAATGAATGAGACTTTTTTTTTAATCAGAGGTCTCGAATTGTAGCTGGGATATAGAAAAAAAATTAGCAGGGAGTTGGAAAACCAGAAAAAGATATAGTCACGCTTCACAAAGAAGCCGTCAGCTGATAGCCTTTCCACTTGGATTTTTACTCTTTTTTTGGTTAAGTGAATAAACTCTTGGTATATATGGACATTCTGGGCAAGCTACAATAATTCTTATTGTCAGCTTGCCTGCCTTCATTGTAGAAAATATGAATCGCTACATCATTTATTTCTTTTAGTAGTTTCGTGCCCTAGCCTATCATAAATCTACTAATTGATTGTCTCATTCTTACCCTCTTGTATAATCTAAAATAAGAAGATTGAATTCAAAACTTTAGGTTAGTATTAATTCATTTCTGACAAAATTTCAATTAGGGTTATCCATGTTACATATGATGTTATTGATGTTCTTAACCACACGATTATTATTAGTTGTGCCTCATCTACAAAAAGAAAAAAAAAACTTCACCCTTGGACGTAAAAAAAGATTAATCAATTTTCCAATTATTACTCCCTCTGTCTCTAATTATATGTCCATTTTTGAATTGACACATCTATTAAGAAAAAACAATGATTGACACAGTGAGTTTATCATTATACCCTTATTAATTATGAAGTGGATGAATTAGAAAGAGGAAAGGCTCAAAATAGTCCCTCATCTTTGGGTTAAGGCTCAAAGTCATCCTTGAGTTTTCACATGGAGCACTAATAGTCCCTCATGTTTGCAATATTGGTGCACTTTTAGTCCTCCCCTAAATTTTTGCCTATTTTTTAACATTAATTTTGTTCACAATTTTATGTAAGGAATATCCAATCGTCTTTTTATATATTTAGTAGAAATAATAAGTCTATGTGAGAGAAGGTGATAAGAAGAACACCTTGTTTTGTTCAACAGAAATATTACTGCAGTTAAACTAAGAACATCTTAACATATGACGTTGGAAGAAAAGAAAAAATTTATACTATTGCACGTGAAATTATCGTGATGAACCTCTCAACTTTACCTGCAATACGATTTCTACTAAACAAAACAAGGTGTGTTCTCATATTCTCTCATATGGAGTTATTATTTCTACTAAATATATAAAATGACGATTGAATATCTCATACATAAGTTATGGATAAAATCAATGTTAAAAAATACGCAAAATTTTGGAGGAGAACCAAAAGTGCACCAATATTGCAAACATGAGGGACTATTAGTGCTCCATGTGAAAACTCACGGATGACTTTGAGGATGAGAGACTATTTTGAGCCTTTCCTCAATTAGAAACTTAAGATTTTCAAGAAAATTCTACCTTTTTCAAAGTAATTAATTGAGGGTATAATAGGTATAAACATTCATTTCTTGATTTGTCAAATTGGACAAGTAATTAGAGACAACTAAAAAAGAAAAAGTGGACAACCGTCCTCATTTGTTAAGCACGGCCTCTCCCCTTTCGTCCTCTTTCTTTAGAGGACTTTCGCACATGTCCCCTGCACCGGACCTTGGGGAGGAAGTGCAACAAGTGAGCTCAATTCCTCAACGGGCCTAGTCCTTAAATCCCTAAACTAAATAGGATGCTTATAATCGCGATCATGCCGCATCAACTCTTTCAATCACTACTACCTATGTCGCACCTACAGTGGCAGAGAGTTTGACAAGTCTCTCGGATAAGAAAGATCAATCTTGAATAAGCAGCAACGGATTCTCATTATAAATCTTTTTATAAGCAAGGAGCAATTAGGGATAGAGGGAGAATCATTTATTCACTAGTGATTTGGCTTTAAAGGCATATTCCTTCTTCTTTGTTCACACATAGCTAATGGGTAGAACTTAGGTACAGATAAAAGGTAGAGCCAAGGGATCACTGATTGACCACATATTTTATTAAAAAATAAAATTTCACTATCTAATAATATATTAACATTTTGTTTGCAAATTGCAACATAAAGTTTTGCATAATTAGTAAGTACAATATCTAATTTCCAGTATAATAATACATGTAGATTTTCGTTGGATAAAACGGATTATTCAAAATGTGTGTACACAAATTGTCTAAGATATATGAGAAGAAATTACCTAGTAATAATCATTTGCTTATGCTCGAACAAAACTTTGGTGCTACAGGGATTGAAGGTTTTAAGTTAACAGCTATAAAGTATCATTATATACTACATTACTCATTACTCGCAAAGCATGCAAACGTCCATTAAAAAAGCAACAGTCAAAACAAAAGGCAAGCCTATTTTTGAATCCTCAAAATACAATAAGCCATTGTCATGGAAAGAAAGAACCCTGACAGGAGGCAATAATGAAAGTTACATTTAAAAACTTACAACTCTTGCTTTGAGGGAGACTCAAACTCAATGCTTTACAAAACTACTTGTGGTAAATATTCCAAACGAATCAGCACAGCATATGTTAAAAAATCATGCGCAAGTGGTTCAAGAAACTGCCTAGTCAAGCCATCGAGTGATACCATCTTCTCCAACAGCTGCAAGTACTTCAACGCGTACATCCAAAACAGCCTGCAGGTTGCAGTGATGGCAACATCAAAATATTGGGTATTTCTAAAGTGGATGATAGAGAATAAGCATTCTTAAATAACTGATCTCACAATGGATGTAATCCACTCGATTAAAAACCACAGTTCAAAGAAAGGGAAAACAGATGTACTGGGGACATATTACCAAAATGGTTACAGTAAGTAACTATCGTGCAATGGGGGGCATGGGAGCTAGAGTTCTGAATGTCTGAAGCAGAACAAGAACTTACCAGAGGATTCCTACAGTTAACTAGTCGACATTCTTCCATAGTGCCTTCAAATGTCCAACTCTCCCAAACATCAAAACTGTGACTTGCAAATACAAATTCCATTCTCCTATTTATCTGCAAAATCGGGGTCAAGGTGAAATCACCACTTCTATATGAATACCAATAAAATCAAGCAAGCTAGAAATCCACAATAGAACGGGTGCAACAAATCTAATATCTCTGATTCCTATTGAATACCTGCACATGTTAACCTCTTATATCGACAAATTCAGAACTTCTCCAACACAAAATTCCCTCAAATTTTGGAGCGAATAACTTCTTAACAGCAAGGTCTAGATATATGGAAATGAATTTCTATCTCAGCTATTGATGCTAACTTACAACATGGAGAAAGTATTTTATAACTACCAAAATTAAGGACGTAGAACAAAGAGCACTTGGAAAGCTACAGCATCTTCTGCGGAGAGGGGTAAAAAAATTCTTAACATAAAATAAGAATTATTCTGATGAAATAAATATAAGAACTATTCATCCAGAGTTTTATGTTTGTCCAAGTGAATTAATACGTAAGTGATCTCAAACTTAAAGTTCCTAGCATGTAGAAGCAACAATTTAACTTCAAAGCTTTTGCAGTTTCCTAATGGTTTGGTCAACGATGTCTTATAACAAGAATTACAGTGATAAATCATACCTGTAGTAACTTCCCTCCAGCAGTAAATGATCTCAACCCAATTGTATCCTGAAAGAGAAGAACCTCAGAGTCATTATATGTGTTCACAAAGCATTTGTCTGAGGAAATGTTTTTGAAATCTTGAAAAAACTATTGCCGAAAAAAATGTATTTTTAAATTTTTTTCTAGAAGTTTCTGAGAATAGTTTTTAGAAGAAACTATATATTTATACGTGGCTTGAGGGAGTTGGCAACGAGTTCCTCTACTCTCAAAAACACACAAAAAGAACTACAATAATCCATATATTTTCTTTTTGCACAAATTTTTTTCTGAAACATTTTTTCAAACATTTTGCAGAAGTTGCCCAAATGGCTCCTAGTTCTCCTCACCCACACCCTCAACACAACCCAAAGCACTATGCTGATAGTTCCCCACAAACTGACGGTAGAGGGCAGCTCTACTGCAACTTGAAAAGAAAATTTCTTTTCAGGCATACCTTGCTCCTAGAAACCACAAGGAACTGTGCCGCTGGGTCTCTTTTTGTAACATCTGACATTGTGTCGAGGAACCAACCACCCCCTTTAACTCTTTGTCTGGAGACATGAAAAGCGGGATGATGTCTTGCATGTAAAGCTATTACATAACCATCCTTCAGCAGTTCTGAAGATTTTCTGCTGAGATTTATGCTTTTTTTTGATAGCTGCTCCACTGATGATTCCTGTATTGATTCAATTGATGTCTTCCTACCTCTTAAATCTTCCGGAGAAGCAAAACGTGAACTGGAACTCACACCTTGATCTGTTCCGCTCATTGTTGCCCCATCTTCATGGTGTGACGTACTCTCCTTTTCAAATGCCAAGTGCTCATCCACTTTGTGTTGTGATTTTTGGCGCCCATGACGCTTTTTAGCCTTTTTACCTGATCGGCTTCTCTTTACTTCAGATCTACCAGAACTATTTTGAGACACCATGGAGCCTTGAAGCTGACTAGGTGATTCCCTCGAGACAATCGCTAATCTTTTCTGAGAGCTCTCTGCAACATCTTCAATGGCCTGCTGACTAGGAGAACCCTGCAACGCGCTTTCAACATCTTGTATTTGGTGAACTTCATTGTCATACCCTATCTCGCTTTCCTCTTCTTCATCGGACACAGAATCCTTTGGAGCAACACCATCCAAGAAGAATGACTGCAGCATAGAAATAGCTTTCTCCCTTATTTCCATCCACACCTCTTCACTATAATCTGCGCTGCGCGGCAGTATCAGGACATTGGGCATCTCCCTTACCTAATCCAAAGATACATCCACTTACGTCAATTAAAAGAAACCAACCAAGGACTATATTCAAAATAGCATATAGCTGATATTAAATTAACATAAATCCAAGAATCCAGATGTGACAAACAGATACCACCAACAAACATTGGCAATCTCCACCTAATAATCCTCAATCCCCTGCCTCTATTAGAAACAAAGTGGTGCAAAAAGAAAAAGGATTTCACACCCCTCGAAGTCCAAGGGTATACAAAACTTAAAATTCAAAAAAGTAAATCTTTATAAGCACTCTACACGTGTCTAACCAGGCCCACTCAAATATCAGACATATATGAGTTCATAGTGTCTCATAGTTGACACAATTTCTTACAGAACAACTTGATTAAATACCACTTAGTATTTGTACAACGTGACTATACTATATCGACAAGAAACTACTTTTGGTTAGTGATACTAGGGCAAAGATTTGATAGTATCGACACAGCTCTACAATTATAAATTGTCCAGAGTTTTTTCTCTCCTTTCTTTCTATTAGCTTAAATTTGTAAAAGGACAAATATAAGATAGTTATAGGGAAAAAAACAGATTTTTACAGAAGTCAAGTGAATTATCAGAGTCAGTGTTTCAGATAGGAGAATTAGTTTTTTTACTCATGGACAAGTAGATCGCTTGTGGGATTACACGGGGATGTTGTTGTTGGACAGGTAGATTTCTAGAAAGTAGAGCAGGCATTGCAAAAATGTCACAATGAGGCACAAGTCACAACCCTAATTACTTTAAAGGCCTTTTTTTTTTTTATAATGAATCACTTTAAAGGCCTTCAAATGCAACAATATAAAATACTGCAGAAGTAGAAGAAATAACAAAAGAAAATTGAAAACAACAACATTCAAGTTGTTGGACTTGGATCATAACCTTGGCATCATCCATAAGAGAAGATGAAATGCCAGATCTCTTCCCCAACTTTATTTATGGAGCATAACAAGATAAAGGAGTAACAAAAAGTTCAGAACAAATAACAAAAAGCACGTCGCACCGGGCTTGCCTAGTGCGGGTTACCTCTCCTATGTGGTTTGCGAGCTATTGCATAGGAGCAGGGTAAAACCCTGTGCGCACCCAAAAGGTAGCGGTTGCGGGTTTCCCTTGCCATCAAAAAGAAAAAGTTCAGAACAACTAAGCATTTCAACAACATCCTGAAACACTTCTCTATCCATTAATCTCTCACCAAAACAAGTGTTCGAGAAGGCATACACCTTGACGAGGCAGGAGATTAAGGATGCCTGCTAGACTACACCCATACATGTTTTGGTTCCTAAGTGAATATATACATCAGGTGGAGTTCGGTCTAAAAGTTAAGGATAAGAATCACTAGCATGCATGGACTTAGGGCTATAACACCTTGGAATAGAGTTCATTCTAAGTGCTTCAAAATTAATTCAGTTCAATATGTGCAACCCAATTTTCAATCTCAAAACTGCAGAACAATATCTATCAAACAAGCAAGCTTTCACAGTAAGGCAATAACCAACTTTCTCAATAATTTCCTAAATGAGTATACATCCCTCACAGGTTTATGAATTTCACCTGGGCAAACCATTTGTAGAAGAGCTTCAGCTATTAATTGGCCTCTCACTCTCTCTTGCACAAAAGAAAGACATTTTGAAGAAACATCGGACGGAAAATTCAGTCTCACCATTATTTACTAGTAATCATGCCATTAATGACAGAAATTCAACAAAAGAGCTATTTAACCAAATATATTCCTAACATTCAATCATACCCTAAGACTATTCATCATACCCATGCTTCCATCCATTGTGGCCCTTCAGCACCATCCAAAGCACAGCCAGCAATGCTTCCCTCTATTAGAAGTTGTTTCACAGCACAATCATCTAACAGTTGGCAACTACCGGTGTTAACAAGAAACGCCCCTGCATGAAATGATCAACAAGTCACCCCTTTGAGAGGGGAAATGTGGGATTGAGGCAACAGGAAACTACTACAGATACATATCCAGAGAAAAAATTACCAGGTTTTACGTGCTGCAAGCAATCTGCATTAATAATTTGAACTGTTTCGTTTGTTAGAGCACAATGTAATGATATCAGGTCACTTGCAGCGAGTAAGTCATTAAGGGTATCCATTCTCCTGGCAGCAGGTGGGAATCTAATAGAGTGTCTGCTCATTTTTCCATTTCCCTGTAAGCATTTAAGAAATAAAAACTGTTAGCACGCATTGATATGAAACACTAATACTTAAATCAGCAATCCTTCACTATGCTTTGATATTTCCCTTCACTGTGCTATTTATATAGGGACACCCAAAGTGAACTTTTAGTAGTTTTACGTGATATATTTCAGTTAAGCAATGAAATATCTACTCATAGAGCTTGAAATCTTCAACCGAAACACATCAACTTTCCTACCTCAACATCAAAATATAGCAGGATCATGTTGATTGATTGATATATTTCAGTTAAGCTGTGAAATCTAGTCAGAAGGTCAGCATTTTAAACCGAAATACATCAATTTCACTGCCTCAACATCATAATATAGCAGGATCATGTTGATTGATTGATATATTTCAGTTGAAGTGTGAAATCTAGTCAGAAAAGTTGACATTTTTAACCGAAATTCATCAATTTAACTACCTCAACATCAAAATAAAGCACGCTCATGTTGAATGCTAAACTCCGGGTAGCCAAAGACCTTGCAGACGCAGATCTACCAACAATTCCCAGTACAAGGCCGCGACAGCGGCGCATTCCACGGCACAGGGGCTGAACGGAGCCAAGCCAGCCGGAAGCCGATAACGTATGGCGAGAGAGAAGATGAGTACGGCGAAGCAAACCAAGGATAAGAGCCATAACAGTATCCGCAACCTCTTCAGAGCGGTTAACATCTACATGAACAAGCCGAGAAAGTCCAAGGTCAGAAGCGAGAGCTGAGTCGACAGCGCGGTCGGAGGAGCCGAGACAGAGAATAAGCTGCCATGAACGGAGCCGGCGTTGTGCGGCGCGTGGAAGGAACGCAAGTGAGTGAAGAAGTACGGCTGTAGCTGACTCGATCCGGGCTTCGGCTAAGCGGCTGAGTGGGACGTGTTCGATTACTGCGATGCCGGAGAGACATTCTTGTTCTAACGTTGTGTCTTCGATGCAATTGAGTGTTATGACTAGAGGAACTTGTTGAGTAATCAACGACGTCGTTTTGTTGTGGTGCGCCATTGTTGCTGCCGGAGATCTGGATGACGTTGTTGCCGGAAATGATTATGGACGCCGGAGAACACCGGCGAGCATTTCTGTCTTTTTCTCCGGCGAGTTTAGAAAGCAATGAGGTGCCGGTTTTTTGCCTCAAGAGTAGTGAGAGACCCTAGTCTTCCCTGTCACTTTTTTTTTTGTGTCACACTGGCCCTGTGACTTTCTCTTTTTCCAAAACAGCCCTTATTAATTACTTTATTTCTTAATCAAGTCCCTAATCTAAGAGAATATCCTTGGGAAACGTGATGGAATCGTTTAATATATCTATTTATATATATACTATACTATGCTTTTAATTTCTTTAACCGTTTTGGGGTTCAGTTAAGTTTGGAAATAGTTGTTGAAAAAATTTAAAGTTTACCTGAGAAACAAAATTATGATTGAATATCTGTTTATTTTAGGCATATCCTTATACGCTCTCTTTGACGTGATCTTCGCTAACAGTTATGTCATTTAATTTTAATTATATATAAATATATATTTAAATTTGTATAAAATTAAATATATAGACTCACGCATCTTATATGACATAATACACATAAGAGAGTAAATATCTTAAAAGGTCACTCAAGTATGTGAAAGTATTTGAGAAAGTCATTTGGTTTTATATCAATAAAATCACTCAATTTATGGATTTTCTTTTATAAAATCACTCAACTTAAATTATTTTTCTAAAAAATCATTATAGCCAAAAGATTAAAAAAAAAAATTGCACAAACTACCCTTCAAGTTTAGTTTGATAATACTTACTTCTATTGTAGTTTAATATTATGCTTATTTCTCTTATTTTATTTTATTTTATTTTTAGTAATTGTCTTAACTTAATTAATATCAACTCAATTGTCTAAGCATTAACCATTAATTCAACTTGGCTCGGGTTTCATCATATTTTACCATAATTTATACCCATCCATATATACATTTAATATTTTATTTTGATAATAAAATGCATATACACCAATACATCAAAATTAATCGAATAAATCCAAATTCGATGACTCCAAAACCGAATCATCTCCTCCCACCCCAATTGGAATTGGACATGGATGATAGAATGAGGCGAAGATAACCCCCCCCCCCCNCCCCCCTCAAATTCTTCCCTCTTTTTCCCCGCCCCCAAATTCTTCACTCTTTTCTTCCTTCGTCAACCTGAGATGTTTTTTAAGAAAAAGAACCATTCATTTTTTCCCCACTTTGCAAAAGTTTTTTCAAAAAATTATTTCAACTAAATATTGGATACTAGCTAGTTTTTGAATATCCCTCCAGTAGTTCTGTTTGCGTGATTTTGAATTAAAATTTCATTTTAATTTGTGGGTCAAATATTTGATATTAGTGTTTAATATGATATTATTTAGTGTGGTGTGCATATTTATATAGAATAAAAATTGAGTTTGTTTTGCAAAGTTAGATTTTTTTGATAACTTGAATAAAAGATGTTATAACTATTTAAATTAAATAATATATGATAAAAGAAAATTTAGTTAAATCATAAATTTTTGTGTTAATAATAATTAGGTTAAGAAAATAATTATTAAAAATAAAATAATTATTTAAAATTATATAAAATAAGAGAAATAAACATAATATTATAAACTATAATGGAAGTAAGTATTACAAAACTAAACTTGAAGGATAGTTTGTGCAATTATCTCTTTTATCTTTTGGTTATAATTATTTTCTAGAAAAATTCTAGAAAATAGCTTAAGTTGAGTGATTTTATAAAAGAAAATCCATAAGTTGAGTGACTTTATTGATATAAAATCAAGTTGAGTGACTTTCTCAAGTAATTTCACATATTTGAGTGACTTTTTGAGATATTTACTCATATAAGACATATATTTACTTGTTTAACTTTATATAAATTTAAGCGTTCAGTTTATGTATTATGCCTGAAAAATCTTTTATTGAAAAGCAAAATATATGTTTCGCGTATAATTGGTCAAAATTGTGTTCAAATATTAGTTTGAGCATATTAGATTATTAAGAACCAGTCTTGTTCCAATTGCAACATGTCATCTTCTTAATCAAGTAATAGAGAAATAAAAACATGTGGTACTATTATCAATTTATTCGCACATATATTTATTAATTTTATTTTTAAAAAATAAATACAAATTATCCACGTTGAAATACGACAAAAATAAACAATCTTGCTACTTTTACAATATTTTTACCATATTACCAACAATTGAAGATTCCATAACAATAGGAAAACTATGACCAAAAGAAGAAATGCACTCACTTGCTATTTATTTATTTTTTGGGTGCGGTTGGAGCTTGTAGGGAGAAGGGATACAAAAGAATTTAAATAAAGATCATATATAGCTCGTCAAGTGATTATAATACACTTACACACTCACTACATGTGAACTTAAGACAATGAAACTTGGATAATCAAGAAAATTGAACCTATAATATTACATCATAAGGGGGTAAGTCTTCCAAAAATTCCCCACATAGGGCCTTGCACTGCACATACAAAATCACATTTCGAACCAAACTAGAAAGTAAGAACAATGTCAAAAATGCTGAGTAAATCACCAAGTCCATTGCAAAAGAAACGACGTTCAACCATTTACTCCAACCACCGGTATGTATCAGCCAAAAAGTGCCGCAATTCCAGAAAAACAACCCTACCGGAGCGACGGAGAGAAACTGAAATGACAAAATTACCCCCCATTTCACTTTTTTCATCAAATAAGCACTTCTACGTAAAGGTTCATAGCATCTTTTACCTTCTGCCACAATAATCACATTTGCTAACATCCACTTCATGTCCAAAAATATTCCAACTACAATCATGATTGAAACATAGGAATTAAAGTAAAATGAATTCAAATTCATGTCAAACCCCTTGAGTAGAATTCCTTTGGAGATCAAAAGGAAGACAAGGCCAAGGCATATGGAAATTAAAGCCACGATGAGTAGTAAAAGGGTGAAAGTAGAAAGAAAGGGAAGAGACAAGGGGAAAATGGAGAAAAGAATCGAGGAAAGATCGATAGGTTGACCGTTATATCCATGAAAAGTAGAGTATGTTATAGTAGCCACAGCACAAAAAGCGGATATTATGACAAATAAGGCTAAGATGAATGAAATGATTATTGTTTTTTCGAAATTTAGAAAGAGGTATGTGAAAATAGACAAAGGAAACAAGAAGAGAAGAGAGAGAGCTCTGAAATGGCGTCGTTGGGAAGTGGCGATTCTCTTTGATTCTGAAATGACATTGCAAATTTCTATATCAGAGTTTTCGATATTGGCAGCCATGGAATAAATGTTTTTCGAGATTTGGAAGAAATGACTTTGCAAGAACAAATGGACACAAGGAATTAAGAGTGTATTTAGGTCTATGTGAAACTTGCAGTTGTTATTGACTTGTTCTAAGTCAACTCTACGCTATCATTTATTTTTTGTTGAAAAAAGGAAAGAACGTCGAATTGACATAGAGACTTCTAGTATTGTTGAATATATCTCTATTGCTAGACAAATGGACATAAAGACCCAATGTTTACCGTAATTGGCGTTGAACGGATTTAGAAGAAGCTATTTTTAAGAAACATTTGTGATGGAAGCAAAAGGTTGAGTTTTCATTCATCACATCTCAAATCCAAACCCATGGTGACATTTCTAGACTTGTGATTCATTCTGAAGTGACTATTATGGATCAATGAACACCACTGGTCCAACTACAATCATTCAAAAGTGTAATGCTTTGTTGTGTTATCCTTAAATTCTTAGGATGTTTCATATTATATGCAAAATCACTAAAATTCTCTCAAGTACACAATGGTGAGTGCCTAATTGCCAATGATGTGGGGTTAAAAACTATGATTACGTCACATTTGTCCAAATCTTGGTAGATAGAGTTACCCAATATTTGTACTAGTAAAAGGTAGAAACTACCTTGTGAAACTAATCGAAGTGCACACAAGCTGGCTGGAGATCATGGATAAAAGAAAATCTAGATGTGTTTGTTACCACTCGAATTAACACAGCAGACTTCCAAGTTCCAATTTCATGTTACCACTAAGCATAGCTAATTTTATTTTGGATTTCATTCTACCATAACTTGAAACCATGGATTCACCAATACGAATGCTTAAAGTAATACTAACACAAATACAAGTAAATAAATAATAATAATAGTAACATAATCATTTTAGCAGCTAGTACTAAAATAAATTCATGGAAGGATGGATAGACCCAAACAGGAAACTCGTTTCATTAGACAGCATAAGAAAAATATCCTACATCAATGTTACAGCAACACAATACCAGCCTCAAGTAAAAGTTGAAACACCCCGTGAATCATTTTTATTTTTTAAATTCTTAAGAGCAGATATGTAAACAGCATATGACATTTCGACAAAGAGTCAACATCTCCTTCTCATTCATTTGCAGTTGGATCCTCCGACGGAGCAATTCCATCTAGGAAAGACACAGGAGACAAGGTCATAAAACTTTTCAGAATTATCAGGACAAAAGAACTATAACTCAACAGTGAACAACCCAACTTAGTAACTATCTCCATCTGTTAATGCTTTGTGAGGTCCTTCCCCCAAAAGCAAAAACTTAATTTACATGAACAAGAAGTCGGTATATAAACAAAATCAATCATCTTGCATACCTTCACCTTCTGATGGAGCACAAGGAGACTTGCGGTATCGCGTTTGCTGTTGTGTTGGCTAGAATTAAAAGTTCAAAACAGACGTTAGACATTAGAAGTGAACCAAAGAATCCAGAAAGACCAAAAATAAAATTTCTTGAACTAAAGTCTTATGCAACCATAAAGTCAAAAGGTATATAAATACTGAAACATCAAATGATCCCAAATGACCATAGGATCTCTTTAACATCACATTTAAATGTCAATCAAAGAAGAAATTACGTCAAATAAATTGTTTCATCAATCATTAACCTATCAGAAAAATCGAGAGCCTTAGACAAATGATTAATTCCTTTAGAGGACACATAAGCGACAAAATACCTGCAATTTTGGGCGAAGCGCCTCCAGTGGACCTTTGGGCTTCTTATCTGCACCTTGCTGTGATCATTAACCATCATAAAGGTTTAGGTGATCATCATACTAATATAATGTCTGTATAAACTTCAACTACAGCGAAATCATAAAGAGTACAAAGAGCAAAAATACCTTTCCAAGAGCCCAGTCAGCAGAATCAAAATAAGCACGCTCATGGTCCTGAAAACAAAAGAGGTGGTTTATAACACAGATAGAAGCAATACTCACAAAAAAATGTTGATATTTACTGTGCCACCAATCACAGTAACAATCTAGCAGACAAATACTATGACTTACCTTTGAGATTAGAGGTGGCTTCTTAGGTATCATTCCTCCATATTTCTTTTTAACAACTTCCTCCTATAACAAACAGAAGGATAACTTATGTCAATATATCAGTAATATAACTAAAATGTAAGATGAAAACAAAAAATCTTGGTTCGAACACAACTTCTTGTTGGGTGGATGGGTTCGACTTTTCAGCTCCATCCTCCATGCCTGACATTCTTTCAACCACCCAGATTCAACCACTGCACTTGTCAGTTAAAAAAGTGTCACTTATACTTGTGTGCAACAAGATAGACCATTCTTCAAAAAAGAAACTTGTAGATCGTTTGGCCTTGAGAAGCTTATTTGTAGAGTCTATAGGCAAGAGAAAAAGGAAAACGCACCAAATGTCAAGATGCATGTAAGTGATGAAATATGAAACAAATGTCAATTCCTTTAGTAGAGGTTATGACAAGGATTAAACAAGTGGTGATCTCTAGGATGTAAAAACCACATTTCAAAAAGAACTCAGGTGATTTATGAATTAAATACTCTGAAACCCCTATGCGTTTCTTTTTCTAGAAAACTTTTCCTTCGCATCCTCTCCCAAGTTAAGGAAACAGAAAAGGCCTTTTCCAATGAACTACCAACATCACAAAGCAAACTGTGATCTCAAATCAAGACCACTGAAACACAAGAAATGCAATAGCTCAGACTTCATGTTTCACTCTTCCTGGCTAATGATGCAATGGCAGGCTACAATATGTAATATAGTGTTTTGCACCATATTATCCAGAACAGTAAAATACAAACCTATAATGTTCATACAATTAATACCACTATTAACAAACTGTGTCAAAATTGGACTAACTCCTAGAGTAGAAAATTTATTTCTTTGAGAAATCTAAATAGTTCATGTATTTCAGGTCAAAAACCAAATATTTCTGGAAATACGAAATCAGGAAATGCATCCAGTTGGATAGATGGTAGTCAACCCATATTCCTGCATGACATTTATAGCTTCTCACACTTCCCTCGTCTATCAAAAGGTGCGATGTCATGGTATAGATCAAAAAGCACACCTAAAACAGCTTAGGACATTATTCATATGTAGCACGCTCTAAATGAAAAAAAAAAAGAAAAAAAAAACATCAATCAACTGGCTGAATCAGCTTTGATCATACGCTTGAGCTAACTGTCAAACATGCATCACTATATGCAAGAACGATAATAAGCACTCTTCAACAGTTCTCTACAAGGGCGGATCTATGAAGGGGTGTGGGGGTGCCACGCCACCCCCGAACTTCTACGGAAACTCTACATGTACATAGTATATATATATATATAATATTTATATAAATATAAAGCGTGTCACCCAGAGAGCAAAACTGGCTTGTGGTGCCATGGTAGGAGGGCAACTTTAGAAGGCTGATGTTGCGGGTTCGAATCCCATTTGTACCTATTTTTTTGAGAAATTTGCTGCAAACGTTTTTTAAGAAAAAAAAAAGGCTCCAAGCACGCTTTTTTAAGGAAAAACAGCTGGCACATTTTTTATTTTTTTTATAATTGTTAATCGATAAGTCTATTTGGCACCCACGGACTCTAAATCCTAGATCCGCCACTGGTTCTCTAGCTCACTAAGAAGCAGCAAACCACAACTAGCAATCGAAAAGTACCATGCATTTAGCCTAGAATATTCCATGTTTATTACGCATACTACCACATATATTCCAGCTGTTTCTCTCTATGATTATAACTAAACCAGTTCACTGTCAAGTAGAGAATCAGTTATAATCTAAGACAAAATATTCAAAGACTTACTAAAGAAATTAATGATCAAATTGTCCACACACAGTAGCAAACATTAACACAAAAAGCCCTTCGAACAGACTAATTTAGATCTAGGCAGTATATATATAAATTAATTGTAAACAACCTCTTACAGAAATTCAAGTTAAGCCGGTACAAATGATGATAACAATAATAATAATCAATCAGTCAAAGACTTTATCTTAATCTGAGAAATCATCCTTTATAGGTTCATTATTTCTTTCAAAATGAACTACAGTACAGTACATCATCTTACAGAAAGCTGCATCAGCATTAGATTTGGGGCTGAAATCGAATGGAACGGGTTATACACGATTTGTAACTGAAACCTAATTGATTGCCGGCGGTTCTCTATCGGCGATGAAATTGAATCGGAATTAGGATCCGACAGAAAATATAGAAAAGGAACAGCTATGATTTGTGCGAAAAACAGAGATGGAGATTCCATTAACAAAGGGATATGAAGAGAAAAGAGCAGAAACTTACCCAATCAAATTATGGATCCGCCCTTCGTGCTAGCAATCAATGGATGGAGAACGAGAGAGACAGAGAGAGAGAGCGCGTATTCACGTGCTTGGGGGTCAGTCTTAATAGATCAAACAATCCCAAAAAAATAAATACAATATTCCTGCTTTTTTTTTAAAAATGTATGCACGTCCATGCTACGCGTACTCCATCAGTAACTTCCTGTTTGTGCCCATTTTCACATTTTGCGTTGTTACAGCTGGGTGAATCTAGACTAGAGGGACAAGGCGATACTTAATTTGTCAAAAATGAAAAGTAAAAAGGGACGAGCAAAAACTCAAAATTGAATAAGTAAAAAGAGAAAGAGGAGTACTTCCTTTTATTTCAGAAAAGTGACAAGTAAAAAGGATCAAATAAAAAATTCAAATTGAACAAGTAAAAAGAAACAAAAAAATACACCCTTTGTTTCATTTTATATATCTGAATCATTTCGTAATGACACTATATCAATAGTAAAGTTATGAATATATCAGACCTTTTTCACTTCTAATTATAATCTATGTATTTTTTTCTTTCAAGATAGCAGTCCACAATTTTCAATGAATGGTACAATTTCTCTTATCTATAAATAAATGGGTTGGTAGAATTTCTGAAATCCTTATTATTAGTAGTAATAAATACAAGTCATTTGTATATGCAAGCGGATCAACTATTCCATGATAATAAGGTATGATAAAGTTTTAATTTAACGGTAGTATGATGTTAGTTGAGTTAATTTTTCAAACGCCCACTCAATTCATAGTAATAATCTTTATAGATTATTTAATTTAATTTTGTAATAAAAAAACCACACCATTATTATAATTTCACATATAAAGTTACTTAATTCAATTAATAATTATAGTGTTCCATCTATCTCAATTTATATAATATTGTTTGACTTGATGAAAAATTTTGTTTGACAAAAATGAATATTGTGATACTATCTTTTGTTGAAAGGTACCATGATAAAATATACAACTTGTATGTCAACATCAATGATACAACCAAACGACTTGGGGTGACGAATGGAGTTACTTCTCCAAGATCTCGATTTTGAGCTCTGAATATAATAAAAAAATATTTGGTAGGAAGCGCTACCACCTAATGGTCCCTATCCAATGCGAATTCAAATTAGTCAGGCTCCAATAGAGGTATCGAGAAGGAAAAAATATATTTCACCCGATGATAGTACACCATCAGTGCACTGTACCAAAAATTCAAAGCTCGAATCAAATATCTCAACCAAAAATTCAAGAATTTACAGAAGAAACTATTCCTTGTATTAGTATTTTGTACAGTATCCGCTTCAGTCAGAACTCAGAACTATACAAACGACACTTATTACGCAATGGCAGCTTGTTGCCATGACCAAAATTGAACGACCAATGTAAACTCACAAAAGTAACACCAAAAAAGATGTTAGCAGCATCTGGCGCTAGCTACCCAAAAAAATTTACTCGAAAAGATGATGTATGAAAAATTTACATCGAAATATAGCACGTTTTCCCCAACACAACACGTTACTATACCTATAAACATATTGTTCCCAACGGTTTTTTTGTGGGTCGAACTATCAACTTTTATTGATACTTAAAAAGTGTAATTCCCCAACGGTTTCAAATTCAGCTATATCCATATCAGTATTTCAGTCAACATTTCAGTAGAAGTCTTTGATGGAGGGTCTTTTGCAGCTTCAGTATATCAAGAACTAATATTCACTCCAGATATTTATATCATGTCACACCTCAGTGGCTCCACTATGTCATCATTTATTGCCTATTTACTGTTGGATGCTGAACATCACAACAACCATTAACGATCTTGATTTTCATCTTCAAATCAAGTCAATAACGACCACAGTTTACTCGCACTGAAATTCTCATGCTTAAAAGAACCTCCTCCGTAAGTTTGTAGTGGTTGCTCTATAAGAGCGCATAAGTAGCCCCACCCCAATTCTGACATCAACACACATCCCTAGGTATATCCCCACTCCAACCCTTACTCCAGCGTCGAACCATGAGAGTTGACCATTTTCACCGTAGTACATGTCTTCTGAGTAAAAGCCATGTCCAGCTTTTCCTTCTAACTCATAATAATCCAACTCTGAGTATGTGATCTGCCAAAACACACAGTGCATTTAAGCGAATTTCCTATTGCTATCTATTGATGAGTATGTAACAACTATTTTAAATAACTTATCAATTGGAAGATTTACAATTGATGTAAACATAGAAGACGAAAAAAGATGAGAAAACAATAGAGGAACTAAAACACATACAAAAGTTTTTGAAAAAAGAATCAAAACAAGAAGACTACACATTTGCTAGTCGCAGGGGAAAGAATTAGTAGAGTTTAGTGGTTAGATAAGTTTGTAGACTACTATAATCAGTAGCGGACCCAGAATTTTTGTTCAGGGGTTCGAAAAATCAAAATATAAACGTGTAAATAAGCCAACAAAACAAAATTTCAAGGAAGTAGTAGTACATAGTTTATAGGTACAAAAAGTTAGTTTAGTTACAAGAAATCCGAAACTAACATGAGTGATTACAATGAAACAAAAAGTTAGCCCTTTACAATATGTCAATCTAGAACTAGGATGCTAAGTAGAGCAAAAAATGGTACTAACTAGAACAAAAAAATTAGCACTTCATAATGTCTCACTCTAGGACTAGAGTGTTAACTACAAACACCAAAAATATGTCAGTGCTAATACTTCTCGAGCACGTTTACAATACTATTCGACGAGGTTTCATTGCTTGAAAAGACAAATAATATCATCCATTGAAACATCATTAAACACATCCTTCTCCATAAAAGGAACCATGCAACCGCTCAAGATGTCATCATTCATTCTTTTGGGTTTAATATTTGACTTTTGAGTGTTGGGGAAGAACTAAGGAAGTGATTTAGGGATTTGGGAAGTGAATAAGTTATTAGCCTTTAGAAATGGGAGTATAGGACCCTTGAAATCTTTTGGGTTTAACACCACATTAAAGCATGTTTTATAAAAAAAAAACTAAAAATATCGTGAAAACCAAAACTGGAACTAAAAAAAAAAGACTGAAACTAAAAAAGTTAAAAATAAAACGCTAACCCAGGGATTCGATCCATGGACGTCACGCTTAATTTCATAGGGAGCTGCCGCTGGGCTATCTCTTTCACTTTGTCATTGAGGGGGTTCAAAATATATATATCCATATAAATCCAGAAAATTTACCTTATATATACATTATACCGTGTAATTTTTTATCGAGGGGGTTTGGGTGAACCCCTGGACAACATGTGGGTCCGCCCCTGACTATAATATTCGCAGGAGGAAGCATGGTCATTTATCAAACACTAACTTGTACTACACAATGTCAAATATAGAGTTTGATTTAGAGATGACAAAATATACAAAAGTAAAAAACCAATATTTGTTTATCCACCACAATTTACAAGACATTGCGGTAACACTTCAAATGCCTACAACATGAAGTAGAATAGATTATGTATTCTAAATAGGTTAAAGAAGACAAATAATAAAATGAATATAAAAATTAGTATGACCTTCTCGATGGTTGAAAGATAAAATATGCAGAACCAAAATAAAGACTCCAATTGATTATCCAGAAGGTTTAAGTCTGAACATTTCTGTGAAGAACATATAGAATAGTCATAGCATGGAATAGATACTTCAATTGAGTACTCATAGAGTACAAATCTTACCCTAAACGTTTTTTTGTGAAGAACTTGGCTGGCAAATAAAAACCATAGGAAACTAAAATGTAAAATTAGGCTATGAAGAATAAAGAACATAACCAGTATGGTTGACTCAAGTCTTAACCTCTTTTCCTAGGTGGTCATTACACTAGGTAATTCCCAAGCACTCTACTTAATTGTGTGTGAAAAACTATGTTGCTCAGACTCTTCAAAAATGTCAACGGGTGCATACCGAATTTTCCAAATGTTGTGTATTTTTAGAGAATCTGATACGGGTGCGGCATCAAAAGTGAAGAGTCCGTAGAACTTAGGCGAAAAGCTTTGAGATAAAATAGTAAAGTGAAAAATTTGAACCCAACAACTGTCTCAAAAAATCAAAAACCAAACTAGACGCAAACTTGTTTCACAATCAAAGCCCACCTAAGCATTGCTCCATGGAATCCTTATTGTGCTTGAGGTGAGGATAACAAGGGCAATATTTGGAATCCGAACAATAGAAAAAACCAGTAATTGTATATGTACATCTCAAGTTAGAGAGCATATAACAATAATCAAGAAAAATAAAGATACCACTATAGAGCTTATGTTTGTATAGCTTTTGATAAACCCATTGCAACCAGGAAAAGATTTCACACACTAACAATACGTTACATTATTACTTATGACATCACTTGCATCATGCTGAAACGGTACATTACCTGAACTATTTTCAGAGCATTCTAAAGAGAAGATGTTGTTATCAGCTAGCCCGCATTTTCTTTTTTACAATTCAGAGATTATTAGTTGAACAAGCACCAAGGTGTCCCAATGCCTACAGTATTTCAGGCCAAGCATTATCAGTAAGCTGGGGGAAACACTCATAAGCCCCGAAATTATTAAACAGAAAATACTCTTGTGCTGATTAATATGATTCTCTTTTGATAAGGACTAAGGAGACACGACTCACTCAAATTATCTACTAAGTTTCTTCGTACCTGGTGCCAACATCAACGACCAACAACGCAGTAACAAACTGTGCTTTTTATTAGTTCTTTGAAGTGCTCAAGTCTGTCTTTCTTAAGTGTCATGCTAAACCAAAGTTGGTTTTGCTCATCTACCATATCTTCGAGACTCTAAAACTTAATCTGGGAAACTGAATTGTTACCTCTAATACATATCTAGGCTGAGCTTCACAAACGCATGGGCAATAATCAAGCGAAACCCGATATTAGACGAACATTCTACTTAACAACAAAATCTTGAATCTTCATGCAGCAAACCCCTTCCCCCATCAATCCTTGTTTTGGAATGAAATCAAAATTTCCACACTTAAAATTGTCATTGATTGTTTTTTCACAATATCTCTTTAAATTTCAACCACTTCTGAGATATCTAATAAATTAAGGGTTGTCCATCTCCAAATAGTCATGTGATCATGGCAGAACTTTGAAGTCTTCCATACTGAAGTTGGTCCTAATAAATTAATTAAGAAACATGATGTTCTAACCATTATTGAAATTCTCTAATACCTAACAAAGACCGATACCTCTTACATGCAAGATCCAGTACTTTCTTAGAAATCAATTTAGGTTGATTGGCTTGTTTTATTCAGTAGGAAGGTGTTGCGGGTTCGAGTCAAATTCAGAACTTGCTACCTTCCTTATAAAAAAAGCATTTTCTCTCAGATCAAAATGAGCAGCACATCACCTTCTCAAAATTAACATTTAAAAAAGGTATGATCATCACCATGTCACCCATATATTCTATGCTTATACTAATCTCTCAACAAAAAGTGTATCATTGTATGTTGAGCAAATCCTCATCTCCAAAAGAAAGCTTCTCAATATGAAAACTTTATGTTGTTATATTAACTAAATCACTGCAGGAAATTTGGCAATAGGCGATGTTGAATGTTATCAAGAAATATTACCTCATATTAAGCAACACAGTGAATGACTAAGATTTTATTGTCAACTCTATTATCAATCATCGAGTATAGGTTCACATTTGTGACCATCTTCCATCAATATGGTGGATGATTGAGAACAACAACAACCACATCAACGTCAACATCTCAATCCAAGCAGCTATAAGAAATCCTTCTTTTAATAAGGTCAAGCAACTATATGAATCGATGAGAGGGAGTTTCTCGGATGGTAAACACCTCTCACTTCCAACCTGAAGGTTGCGAGTTCGAGTCACGAAGGAAGCAAAAGAGATGGAAGTTCCTAGGGAGGGTAAAAAATAAATAAAATAAAAATAAAAATAATAATAATAATCTTAAAAAAAACAACTATATGAATCTCCACCATCTCAAAAAGGTAAAAAGTTTTTTTTTGTAACCATGAAACTTGAAGACATAGGGTTATCAATAAATTCAATTTAAATAAGTAGATTAAACTATTTAAAATCGTTATTTTACATAGCTATAGATATATTTTGGTTGGCAAGATGAAACTAGTGAGAAAAAGCATGTTGACTGTCAATGATGTCAAAAGGGTAATGTGCCACCCTCTTGATAAAACTAGAAGGGATGGAGATGGGCAAAAGAAATAAAAATATCGGTTTATTAAAGGAAAACATTCCATCTCTTGAGGTTGGTGTTCACAAGTATGTCATAAGATGGTTGACTCTTGAAGGCTGAAAAATAAAGATTAAGACTTGGGACTAATATACAAAAATGGGAATATGAAAAGTAAACATTCTGTTCTTGAGATGGGTGTTCAGAAGTAGATTCAAGAGTCTAGGACATTCTCAATTTATTCAATTTTCTCCTCTTCTATGAAGTTAGTTCCCTCAAGGGTCAGGGTTACCTACATATCTTTTTTCAGTGTCGACTAATTAAAGCTTATTTACGCAAGTACTTGGACTCTTGCTGCATCAGTTTTGGTGTAAAGGCAGGTGAATAGATGATAACTCCGAATAGTTTATTTCTCCGATAAGGCTATCTAACTAATGCTAAATGGATAAACTCTTACAGAGCCTCATGTGCAAGCTAGCACTATGCTAACTTCCACGAACATGAAGTTTTAATATCATTCCTGACGGGAATTTTATTCTTCTTTCTTTTTTCATGCAGAAGAAAGTACTTCATCGTAACTTTTATCAAGGACTGGACATGATCTAGGTTAGTCAATACAGTTACCATAAGAATCAAAGCAAAGAAAGTAGCTTCACCACACTTTATAGACTTTCTAAAAGGGTGTGAACCTGGTCCCTAAAAAAAATAACTTTCTAAAGAAGCCTTATCTTTCATTTCTTCACTTATTTATTTTGATAAAGGTCGTGTTTGGCCAACTTGTGTGCACCTCAACTATTCCACTAGATACCAGCCGGATACTAGTGTCCTCCCACCAATACAATATACAGGTACGTATAATTTTGTCTAGCAAGGCTTAGACACCATACTTATATGCATATGCTATGATTAGAACCCTGATCCCCCAAGTCTTTGGTCCAACTTTCGATTTCATCACTGAGCCATATTCAAAATTAAGAATGAAAAAACATGTTGTTCATTTGCTTAAAAATCAACTCTATGGGCATACAGTTGATCAATGATTATGATGAAAATCCAACTAAATGTTGTAATGCTATCATCTCAAAGGTTTAACAGAGTAAAAGATTTTGGCACAAACAGTTAAAAAACAGGAAATGAGTATTACCGACAGTTTGTTATGGAATGAATCCATTGACATATTGGTGCTCCTTCCCAACCCCCTCATCCTCAGGAATTGAGTCCAACATACTATGCCTAAACAACTTCCTCCTAGGGCTAACCTGAATCGTTTTGGTCAGAATCAAAGGCACACCAGAACAATAACTCGCGATGTAAACCTCAATCGATGGCGACGAAACCCCAATCTTTGATTGAAAAAACACTGATCCACCACTCTCAAAAGACGCCGCATTGTAACAATCCATACTCCACCCAGTCCCATTACCATTATCCCACGTACCCTCAACTCTTTCCAATGACCCACAAAGTATCAACTCCTCTTTCTTTTCGTGTACCTCAAATTCCACTGTCCCTAAAACTCTAACATTGTCAGTGCTAACATACGTCACCTCTGATGATCCCTTATCAACCCTGTCACGGCGTAGCGTGATAAAAATGGTGTCGGATGATAGAATTCGACACCCATTAATCTCTAACGAAACACCTATTTCACGACGCAGGTGACGGAGTATAAGGTGATCCGGAACTACGTCAACCGCACATGACGTTATGCGTATGTAGAACAAACAGATTTCCAAACAACCCGCGGTAAAGTTTGAACTTTTGTAAGCTGCCATCAGTAATTCTTCGCCTTGATTACCCATTAAACCCTAAAATTTTCTTCAATTTGCAGGGGAATGTGGCGGAGAATTGAGGAAAATTGAAAAGGTGAAAAAGGAAGAGAAGAAGAAGTAGGGGGCATGTGGAGCGTGATCACACGCGTCGCTTGTTCATTGTGCCATTTTATCTGTTTGCGCGTGGTCTTTACTTATGACTCATAACAGCCGACCAGAAAAAGACCAAACAAGAAAAATTATTGGGCCACCGCATAGTTGGGCCTAAAAGATTTGCTCGACTTATTCAAACTTTAGCCTTTTTTATGTAAAATTAAAATGGAGAATATTCAAAAATAGTCACTATAATAAACTTAATTATGCTTCGTAGCTATAGTTTGCATATTTACGGGTTGTAGCTATAGTTTAAGTTGTCTTGTTTGTATAATTTGAGGGTGAGTTTGTGTAATTCACGGGTACGTTTGTATAATTGAGCTATTTTTGTATAAACTCGAAATAACGAATTTATACAAATACAAATATCTGAACTTTAAATAGTCATACAAATTATATTATACAAAATTACATTATACAAATTATATTATACAAAATTACATTATACAAATTATATTATACAAAATTTGAATTATATAAACTCAAAACCCCAACTCATGTAATTATCACTGAATGTTGGTCGTGAGTTGGTAATTAATTAAAACTATAGTTATGATGACTAATTAACTAGTATATGTTTGTTTAATCACGTAATTTTCGAAGTAAAATTTAGATAAGATTATCTTAGATATGGGGAAAAAATCAATAAAAGATGCTCATTCATGGAATTTGAAACTTTTATCAATTTAAATTTCAGAAAGAATTTAAGGAGTTTTAAATTGTATATTCTTCTAGAACTCTAGGTCAATATCATGGAATTTCACTTACATAATTTTGTACTTTAAAATAGTGTCTTAAGATTTTGCTTTTATAAATTTAAACTTCCAGATACTATTCTAAAAAATGGAACTTTTACTATATTTATGTACTTGTAATGGATGTTACGTTCTAGAGAGGGACAACAAGAGAGTCAGAAGCATCAAAATTTTAATGTTAAGCAACTTTCATTTTCTAAATTGGGGGTCGGAAAAGAGGATTACAAGATAAGAAATTAAACTCTTACCAAGTAATGAAAATTTAATTAACCAACCAACTAAGCTAAGCTTTCTTGATATTTTACCACTTTCGCGATAAAGAATTTTAAAAAAGGAGAGAAAAGAAGATGGGTTTCTTTTTTGAATACAAACATTTGTTGTTACGTATTCTACAAAATTTTCAAAGGAGAAATCAAAACGGGCTGAGATAGCTTAGTTTGTGTTAAAGTAGAACGGTCCAATCTCAAATTTGACCCATATAGCCTGTTGTTTTAGATTACAAAACTGTGTACTGAATGTAGCTAAACTTCACCGTCCCAATTTTATCACACCTTTTTTTTTTTTCTTTTTTCGAATTCGTGGAGAGAAATATAGTGAGATTCGAACCTCCAACCTTTATCATTAAGATAAAGGTGTGAACAGATCACCAACTGAGTTGTATTGCATTTGTAATTTGACTAGACTTGTCAATGGACTTGGGAGTGGTTTTGGTTAGAGGGGCAAAAATGAATAATAATCCCAATACAAATTTTGATAATTATGTTTATAGATTAATATATCATGTATTTTCGGTACAATTAATATGGATGATAAGTTATATCTCAATTCAAAGTATTGCCATATATATATTACATACACAATAGTATTTATCTCCTAAAAAGTCAGTGTATACAATGTATATATATTGTGATTAGTAGGAATATTATTGTTCGTTGATAAATTCATACTAATCACAATATATACTTGTAATTGATGAGTATACATTAATTTATCTATTGTTGTATAATTTTTCTTTTTAATTACAAGTCTCTACCCAAGCTTCAATTCATACTAATCTCTAAAAGGAAGTATGTGTAGAGACTTGTAACTAAAAGAGATTATAAATAACATAAGAAGGTTATTGCAAAACTCGAGTTAATTTTTTGGTTAAAGTTACATATTATGATACCTAGCACTTGCATTTGGTGAAATATAAATTTTGTTTATATTGAACGGAGAAGGGCAATAAATATTCCAATGTATGAAAAATGATTCATAAATACCTTTTTCCGTCTTTTGATCCGTAATCTTTATTTTTGGTCAAACAAGTTCACTTTTTGATCTAAGACTACTCTCAACCTTTCGAATTAAGTATGTAGTACCACTTTAGAAAGGAAAAAAAAAACAAAAAATCAGTTATATTTAACAAGTAGACAAAGACGTGTGTATCTATATCTTTAATTTCATACAAGTTTATGTATCTATTTATGTATACTTAAAATTGAAGTACATACATAAATATCAACTAAAATCTAAGTTAAATGATATGTTTATATATTATACAACCAGAGCTTCTTGCAACTCGTGTGATCGTAGCAGTACTTTGATGGGAACCACAAAATTCTAATCTCCATCCTTTATTAAAGTAAGAAAGTGAGATAATATATAAAGAAATAAACTGGATATGTGTATAAATGAAGAAACCCACTTAAAAGAAAAGTGAAAAATTCCAAAAACAGAAGGGAAAATACATATTAGATCACAAAAGTTTAATCAAGATTGGAATTGATTGCATTTTTTCTTTTTCAACAGAAATAGACTAAATTCCTAATTATATATGTCCTTGCATGTATTCTTTCCGTCTTCTTGACCGGATATAAAATTTATTACTCATTTATATTAACGATAAGTAGTACTCCTAGTAACTTTTTGTAAGATATTTGTAAAATTCGTAAATTAATTTTTTACTTATTCTCTAAATAATAATAATATAATATCTCAATAGGAGAGAAATATTGTGTGAAAAATAGTGCAATAAAATATTTTGAAGTGATAAGTTGGTGACATTGGAGTATAGTTCCCTTAGTTTATTTTTATTTCTCTTTTATATTAAAAAGAATAAAAATATATATATTTCTTTCTTTTATTTGTCGATTTTAACATATTAAAAAGATTTATTATTATTTTTTTCAATATACTTTTATTGTTAAGTAACTACATAATATACTACTAGTAATCAAACTTAATTTCTTAAAGTGTAATTAACAAGAATGTTTTAGTAAAACAGGTCTTTATAGCTATTTTTTAGGAATCGTTTCAAGTTAACAAGACACAGATAAAAAAATCGAAGGAAGTACATAATCAATTAGGATATGACACTAATTAAGACAAGACAGACTCAGATTAACAACTATTAGATCACACCTTTCATCTGGAATGAAGGAGGGATCTTACCATGGTCAAAAAGGGTTCATTTGAACCTTTTTAACGTATATTACATTGTTATATATAATTAAAATTATCATTATTACATATATATAATGATAATTTCTTTTTTATTCTTAATTTTGATAAAATTCTGACTCCGACACTTATCAAAAAGCTAAACAATTGATGTTGATTGCTGATACTGAAGAGACATGGGCCAACAAGAAGTTCCTACCATGCAATATTCAACTTTAATTTAAAGCTAATAACAAGTTGATTATTATGTGCATGCCCCATATACGAATATAGGCCGGTTATAGATTTTATCTATAGGGCCACTCATGTCCTTAACCTGCAGAAAATAAAACCTTAAATTTAATATTATAATCATGAAAAATATTATGTACATCAAAGATATGACTCTTTACATTATAACTCTTCATTGGCTCATTTTTCCCATGTTTCATCGAATATTTGTATTCAAATATACTTTATTTTTAAAATTTAAATTTTATCTAGATGTTTCTAAAAGTTTTACTAAATATATGAGAGTTTTGTCTTTTTAGTTAGGCGCTTGTCTTTTATGACCAAAATGACAAATAATAATAAGAATTTAGTTAGCAGCCAACGATGGGTAAAGAAGAGTCTGGTCCGATTTGAAAGATTAAGAGAGAATGGTTATTATTTTATTTTATTATTGAGTATTAATTATTTTTGATTCATTTTGTAATGAGTAAGATGACTTATAATTAAGAGTGAGATGATAAAATTACGTTTTTCATTTGTTTTTTCTACTTGTACACTATTTTAAAACTAGATTTTTCATGTTTACTTGTCACATTTAACATATCAACAATATTTTTTTCATTTATTCTTAGCATTAATTAGGCATTTCTCAGACATCAATTGATATGGGTATAATGATAATATATCAATCATTATTTTTTAAAAACGTTTAAAATACAAAATGGATAAATAAAAATAAACAAAGAAAATATTATTTTATTTATTATTTATTAAAGTATGTATATATAACGGAGTTAACCTCTTATTCTGGATTGTTGAATTTTTTTGGATTGTATCTCTTTTTTTTTTTTTGTGCGTCTACCAACTGATTTACAAAATCCACCGCGACTCAGTTAATGGATACAAAACTAATACAATATATATTAGCCACTGAAGGATTTATTCAAAAAATTTCATTCAGTTGAACTTTTTTTTTCTTAATTCGGTGACTGATATCCATATTTAAATTCGATTAAATTTGGATTCACGCTGAAAAAATTCACATTGAAAGGTAAATCGTTTTCTAACAAAGATGACTCCGTATCCAAGGAAACTCAAATTCAAGACCTCTTAATTAAAAATGAAAGAATACTTACTACTTCACCACAAGTTGATTCGGTTGAACCTTGACTTTAAAGGGTTAATATATCAATTTTTCAATGGTGCAAAGAGGGTGAACAACAGCAAATGGTGGTAAATGACGGCTTTTTGTCTATTTGATATTTATCTAGTTGCACTTTAGTGTGTTCAAGCAAAGTTGAAAGTTCGAAAAATTGAACCAATGACTTTTTTTTTACTATAAAAATAAGTCTGATCTAAATATATTCGTGGTCCAGGCTTTGAGCACTACTTATTTTAAAAATATTAATAATAATTGTTTTGAATTTGATGAAAATGGAACTAGTTTGGAGCATGAACATCCGACCCCCTAGTTGTAGCTAATTCATTTATTCAAATGACCATTTTTATATAAGATTTTATCTCTATTTTAAAAATTGTATAATTACTATCCTCATAAAAGTCCCTTCCAAAATAAATATTAGACTTGAATCTAATATTTTCTTAATTTTACACATAAAATATTAGACTCTCGTTCTGGTGTTAAATTTCTTGTAAATTTCACGATTGTTATAAGAAAAATTTATCATGAAAATTTCAATTTGTTCAAAAGATTTTTCCAAAATTACGAAATGTATTTTGTATTTTATTATTTGAAAAGGACAACAAGGGGGACTACAAAGTGAAGAACTGAACCTTCACTAAACTAGGGATCCATATTGGATGGATCGGATGGATAATTATGTTTAACTATTTGACTTATTGGATATGATTAGATTTTAAATAGGGGATAATTGTACAGAATGACAAACTTATAATCTAAAATAAATGGAGTAGCTACTGTTTGATTTAATTGCGCCCCGTAGCAAACGTTTGCCAGTCGCCTCTCTCCCTCCAAATTCTCACTCGCCACTCTTCCTTTCTCGATCGCTCCCTCTATGCTCGCCTCTCTCGCTTTATACAACATAATTGTATAAATTGTGTTTCTGTTTGTATAAAGCGAGAGAAAATTGTATATACACATGCAAATACATAATATTTGTTCTATACACTTATAATTATACAATAAAAATATTCCCCTACCCAGTTCTCTTTTGCCTTTCTCTCTTTCTCGTTTTATACAAACACAGATTATACAATATAATGTAAAATTTATGTTTGTATAAAGCGAAAGAAAATTGTATATACACATGCAAATACATATACATTCGTCATATACACTTATAATTATACAATACAAATATTCTCATGCCCAATTTTCTTTTGCCTTTCTCTCTTTCTCATTTTATACAAACACAGATTATACAAATATAATGTATAATTTATGTTTGTATAAAGCGAAAGAGAGAGCGATTTTTGATATACAAATATTTTTGTCAACGATTTATACAAATGAGAAGCTAACAACAATTTTTACAAATGGTCTGCCAGCGAAATTATACAAATCTGAAGAGGAGCCAACGAATTATACAATTGCTTCTTTTTGTATATATGTATAGCGAAATAGACATAGCTTTCAATTGTATATGTATAGCGAATTATACATATATGTTTGCTATGGAGCGCAATTATGCAAACTTTGCTATAACATACAAATATGATTTTTTTGTTTGCTATATGTGAAAGTTGTTCNTTTGAAAAGGACAACAAGGGGGTGACTACAAAGTGAAGAACTGAACCTTCACTAAATTAGGGCTCCTTATTGGATGGATCAGATGGATAATTAAGTTTAACGATTTGACTTATTGGATATGATTAGATTTTAAATATACTAATTTGCTAGCCAACGAATAATAAGCTATCGATTGATTCAGTATCGGATTAGAAATTAACTGACGGTTATTGGGCAGTGTATTGGCTCCACCACCTCATGCTCCCTTCTTTCACTTTCACTCACCACCAATAGATTGATCTCCCATCAAACAAAATATTTTTTCTAGCCCTACTTAAGCGGGTAATTTATTAATTGTGAATCACAGTGAGACACACATGAAAGTCTAAATTTTGTGGGTATGTACACCTAAGTATTTACTTAATAAATATACGACGGTAAAAATGTGACTACGATAATTCTTAACGGGTTAACGGTTCACAAATAAAAAAATTGAGTAATCCACTCACGCACCAATTAACCATTAACTATAAAATTTTAATTTGTTCACCAACTGTTAATCCGATAATCTAATACCAATAAATTAAATTTGTGGTTGACTTATCGACTGCAGTTCGGGTTTGAACAGTCCTACACCGAACAAAGTTTTTCATATGTTTCAATTTGTTTGTCTTGTTTTTTAGTCCGTTTAAAAAATAATGTTTATTTTCATTTTTTAACCATTTTTTAATTTCAACTTTTTACATGACATATTAAATTCATAAGATCAAAGGTCATTTTAATACATATTGTTATATTACAAAACTACAAAAATCTTTAATTTAAAATTACAAAATTTAAAAATCTTTTTTACTTTTCAAAACTCAAGTCAAATAATTTTTTTTAAAAAAAATACTGTAACGGAGGAAGAATAACTTAACAAAGGTATTTTGACTTTCATACACTTTATAATACCTAGGAAAATATGCATAACGGATACTCTAGGGACTTACAACCCAAAAGAAAAACAAAAAAAAAAAAACTTCAGCATAAGTTATTAAAATTATATAAGTTTTTAAACTTCAGCATTATTTATTATTTTAAAAAAATAAAATATTCATATTCTTTCCATTTCATCTTTAGGAGTGATTATCCTTAAAATTAAGCATTGGCTAATTTAGCATGAAGTATGTTAATTTTTAGTTTTCCAATTTCTTTACTCGTGGTTATTCAGATACTTACATAAACACATTTTTTATTTATTGAAGAAAGAACCACTGATATGTTGTTATTATTGTTGTATCAGTTCATCAACTAACATTGGATATATCAACTTTTAGTATATAAAAATTTAAACAAACCACTATTCAAATGATAATTTCTCTAGTTTTAATTTATTTGATATATTTTTATTAGTTCGTTTTTTTTAATTTCAATTTTTTTTAAATTACAAAATTAAAGAGCAGTTTATATATTTAACATATCTTTAATTAAAATTATATAATTTAAAAGTCTTTTTAATTTTCTTAAATTTCGTATCAATTCAAAATATGCCAAACAAATTGAAATTACTAAACCAAATTGTTGCAAGAGAACACCACGTGGCAATATGAACAATAAACATGCAGAGAGCTCCGCTTGGATCAAAACATTTCAGAATAAATTTAATATGTAACCCCTCTCTAAATTAATTTTACTTTTAGCCCCCTCTTCCCCCCCATGCCCCCACCTTGTCCCCCTACAAATTGCCACTGTTGCCCTCACTGTTATCACCTTTCTTCTCTGTAGCTCCAAATATATAATAACACCATAGCCCATAATCCCTTTTCTATTTTCTCTCTCTTATTCTGCATTTTTGTTCTGATTCGGAATTTTTTCTTTATTTGGGTTCCTTTTCTACCGTCAAATACTCAATTGAACTAATTAGAAAACCATATATTCGGTTTCTGTCTCTCTACCTCTTCACCATTTCTAGCTTCTTCTCTTTCTCTCTCTACAACTTTTTTTCTTCTGGGTTTTGATTCTGACTGCAAGATGAAGGTATCTCTGATAAATTATTTATACCCTTATCTGATTTTGCCTTTTTTGTTATTCCACTTTCGGAATATTTCATAAGATGCATAACTTTTGCTTTGAATTTACTTTTGGGTGTCGGGTTTTTTGGGGTTTTATTGATTCTTTGTAGTTTTTTTTTCCTTCTTAATTTTGTCGGTGGTTGATTCTTTTGTATTTTGATTTGCTTGCTCTGTTTTGCTTGATTTTATTTTTTTCACTTTTTTTTCTGCAGAAATTTATCTTGAATTTGGAGGTGCATGATGTAAGAGACAAGCGCAAGGCCTTGAAGACGGTCTCTGCTCTTCCAGGTACTGAAAAAAAATGTTATTTTTCGTGCATTTTGTCATCTATCAAAATTTCAAGCTAAAATGGTGTGTGTGTGTGGGGAGGGGGGAGTGTTTCCAATTAATTTATTTTACAATTTAAAAGTTAAAACTGGTGATAGGATATTTCGAATTATCATGGTTGCTTACGGGTTATGTTGCTCGAATACTCTAAAATTATTGCCACTCGCAGGTTAGATTCTTCATAAATGCACTATTTTTGATAATCCCACATGAATGTAGACATTTTTAAAGAGTTGGAGCAACATTGTCTTTGGGGATTTCATATCACATGGCCAAACGGACCCTTAATATTAAGCAACTAGTGTCATCTGACACCTTTCGTCGAAAAATTTGATTAATATGTATGTGAATAAAATTAAATGAAAATAAGTATAGGCATACCGGTTTAACGACTACAAGTAATTCTTTTGATGTGAATATGTATATCTTTAGCAAAAAGAAAAGAATTTGGTTTTGGGTGATCAATTGAGTTGGTGGTGAGTCATTGTTAAAGGATTAGGAGGATCTAATACTGAAGATGGTAGTTCTCCAACTTGGATTAGGTACTAAGCCATTCACTACCAATAGTCTCCAAATTGGATTCTACTTTCAACTAATTGAAAAGAAAAAGAGAAGTCAATTTTTTCATCGATTCTGATGTGGCGCCATGCCAAGTGGGGTCCACTACATGTAAGCTGTCCTCCATTTCAACCTCCATCTTCTTTCTTTGGGAGGATGAGTGGTTTTTGTTGAGCCGAGAGCCTATCAGAAATAGGCTCTCCCCAGACCCTACTTGTGGAATTACTCTAGATGTGTTGTTGTATATATATATATATATATATATTTTACATTTTTTAAGTTTTTTTTTCTTTTTTTGGTGATGATTACGACAGCACTACCTATAATAATATTGTCCTAAGAAATCATTCCATGAGTAGTTGTTCTATCAACTTCAATTGCTGCATTATTTTCAGTAGTGGTCAATTCAATCTGCTGTCTAATGCTCTTTGGAGAATAATGATTTGCTATAGAATTAACCAAAACATGATGGTTGTGCAGTAACAGTTAAAATCTTGGTGACAAAGTTGCTCCATAACATTGTTTCCAATATAAGCGAAAATTCAGTTAGTTGAAGTCCCCAAAGTCCGGATCTTTTTTTCTTTGGTAGAATTGGTGACGGTTTCTTGACTTTGATATGTAAAATCTTTAAAATGAGACTAACTAGAGGATGTTATGATGAGATGTTGCAGGAATTGATGAAATCTCAATGGATATGAAAGGTAAGAAATTAACCATCATCGGAACAGTTGATCCAGTGAGTGTAGTGAGCAAACTACGGAAATTTTGGCCAGCGCACATAATCTCAGTAGGACCGGCCAAACAGCCGGAGAAGAAAGAGGAACCAAAGAAAGAAGAGGCCAAGAAAGAGGAGGCTAAGAAGGAGGGCGAGGGCAAGAAAGAAGACGCTCCAAAGGAGGAAGGTAAGAAAGAGGAGGGTAAGAAGGAAGAAGAAGGTAAGAAGGATGAAAATAAGAAAGACGATCCCAAAAAGGCCGGAGAGAAGAAGGTAGAACCACAGCCACAACCAATGGCAATGCCGATGCCGATGCCATTCCCACATCAAGGCTATAATCAGTCTGTGGTTGGCATGGTACCTCCTTATCGGCCATATTATCCTCCTCCTCATATGCAAGCTATGCCCTATCGTCCATATTATCCTCCTCCTGCGCAAACGTACTACCAGGTTCACCACAGCATGGAAGAGAATCCTAATTCATGTGTTATCGGTTAAATTGGTTCGTTGAGCGGATCAAATCATATATATTATCTATACATAGCTCTCCGTTCTTCTTGTTTTGAGTTGGTCTCGGGTTATGTTCTATTAGCATGAACCGAGACTAACATTCAAGAACAGAGAAAATCCATTGTGAATACACAATGATCATGCCATCATATTTGTCTTTTCAGAATTAAGAAATTGTGTATAGAGAATTAAATAAGAGTTTTACTAGCTCCCTTCTTTTTACTTATAAATTCTTACAGAGAAATCCTCATTATGTTCACTCTATTCTTGGAGTTGTGGGGAACCCTTAAGGTCGTTTTGTTCGTGGACTAAGTTATTCTGAGATTATAGTTTAGAAATTGTAGTGTTTGGACCAATTTATAATTCAGGATTATGATTATGTTCCACCTTATGCTAGGAACCAAAGTAGCCTATTTTTAGGGAGGGACAAAATAGATTGTTAATTATTTAGTACAAAGAATGATTTGCGGGCAAGTTGCTTTATATATATATGTAGTTTTACATCTCTCTAATTCCCCATGTTCCTACTTAATATTATTTGTTACAAGTACAAGATAGTAAGACAAATTTTACAGGTGCATACTCTTGTAATTCTTTTATCTTTTTCAGAAAAACAAAATTTGGTGCTAGTCATGCTTCATTTCACATGAAAATCAAGCCACTGGGTTGTTTTATTCGATTTTAATTATTCTATAAACATGAGATTTTCTTTAAAAAATGTTATTATCAATAAACCTCACTATGTTGTAACTTTATGACATATTCTTGTCAATTAGTCAATGATGGGTATTCACGTATTTTTGTTTTGTTTAAGAGGAAATAGTAGCAAAATATGTATTTAATTATTTTTTTTTTTGTTTCCTATCCGAGGAGTTTCACTAAATTTGGATTCGTAAAATTCTTGAGGTAGGAATAAAACGCTTTCTAACAAAAATGATTTTATACCTAGAGGGACTCGAACCCAAACGTCTGTCCACTCCACCACAAGATTGGTGTATTTAATTCTGTTGAAGATGGTATAGAAAAATCTTTGACCGCAGGCTTCAATGAAAGTGAATTAGCCATCTAAAATTTGGACCATATAAATATAAATAGAGGTCCAGATTCAAAGTGTGCTGAATGTCACTTTTTTCTTATCTTTACTTTAAGCAATGTACCCCACCATTATAATATATGACTTTAGAAAACAAAGTGTTAGCCATTGAGAACAAAGTGAAGAAAGATTAATTACCCTATTGTTTGTGTGATGTAACATGTCACTTTTGGTGTTCCATGTTTTAATTTAATCTTGGTGCAAACATTATTTTCTATAAATCTTCCTTTTTTTATAAGTACATATGTTGGATTCTCCCATAACTTTTGTTTGAAAAAAATTTGAGAAATACAGGGAGATATGTATAATATTGTAAATCATGTCGGAGATATGTGTCAATGGAGGAATATTGTTGAAATTTACACAATCTTTTTGTTGTCTATGCCTACAATATTTACTATTCACCATAAAAAAAAATTCCTTAAAAAAGTAAATAAATGGGAAGACATGATCGCTTGGTGTACGATTTATTTATCGTACCGTGTGCCATTAAATTGAATATTGGTACTGAAAATGCTCTTCACATTTCGAAAAAAAATAATATATATATATTTTTTAAAAGGGGATGATATATGGTAAGGTAACCATCACGATTTTACACTTTATCTTTTGAAATTGTCACGTAAATGGATATATAAGTCGGCCTTTTCACTTTTTAAGCTTTTAATAATTGATTCTTTTTACTTTTATTTATACATTTATTTGTTGCTTCACTTTGTAGTAAATTGAGGTCAGAATATAACCTATATGTGATCAACATCGAGAATAAGAATACTGGAGGATTCGAATTATATATTGACTTTTTTAGACAGATTAACATGTCGATGGTTGAGATGTAATTTAATATCATAACATTAGATAAAAGTGAAGTGTCATTACGGACGTGATCTACTCTTATTTCAAAGTTTTGAGTTTGAATCTTACGTAGAATCTCATCCTAACAAGTTTTTTCCTTTTTAGTGGACCTATCATACACAATTTTGAATTAATTGAGTCAGTAAGGGAAAAAAAGAAGATAAAAGTGAATTTGTCCTTTCACTAATTAGTGTCACACGTTGTCAACAAATTAATTTTCTTAATTAAGGCAGACAAGTTTAATGAAAAATCTTTTTTGCTAGATTGGATTGAGGGTGACTTATTAATCTTTCCTTTTCTTTCTGTAGATTAAAGGTATTTTATTTGTGCATTTGTGTACATTCAAAAGAAAAGAGTGACAATTTTAATTTTATTACGTGTTTTTTCTCCTTTCAAAGACAGCTAAATTAATTATAATAAGGATATGTAGATAATTTTCTTAAAATTTAAGAACACCAACATACTGCTACTCATGGTGTGGACAAGTTGAGTTAAGAATGATGAATGAATGATTCAATTATGTGTCAGCAGAATGTTTGGGCGGCATTTGTGGACAAAAGCAATGGGGCTCACAAGTACTCCGTGTCGTAATTTACGTGACATCATTAGTCTTTACACGAAATTTAAGAAAAAATAATTATTTAAAAAAATTTATGATCTAAAGTAAATCTTAAATATTCATGTGACTATAAATCATTTTACTAAGAATAAAACATAATCTTAAATTTTAAATTATTTCTAATTATTTGTTTTTGCTTTTGAAGAGTAAGTTAAGATTGTGAAATTTCTAATTTTTCACGTATATGTGATATATATCCTTGTCTAGTGGAGTACTACGTCCTGTCCCTTTTGATGCCAAATCAACCCATGCACACACATGTTTTTTCTTATAGAAGATTTCAATTTTCATATCAAAAGATTTGAAAATAAACAATTTCAATTTTGTCTTGAAAGATTCGGAAAAATAAAATATGTCACATGAGCTACGATACGCTCCATTCCAAATCATCTGATATACAGCGATGGGCTAGTATTTCTTTCCAATACATGCAGCTAATATTTTGTTTTATTTTAAAGAATTTACATAAAGTTTTTTGCAGTAACATCACTTGCCTATCATGGTTTGGTCCATCTGCAAAAATAGAAGGGCAAACTTCTTTCTTTTGACCTTTTCTTCCCATCTGTCCGATTAAATTCAAATTTGCATCAAGAAATTTTAGGGACTCCGAACTAAGAAGAACGCAAATTTAAGACTTTTGATTAATGATGAATGAGTACTTATCTTTCTATCACAACTCTGATTGATCTTTTTTATTGTCCTTGTTATTTCCTTTTCCTATATTAAGCTAGCGTTTGGCCATAGATTTTCAAATATTTTACAAATATTGTTTGGGTGAAAATTTGGGAGAAATTTTACCATGTGTTTGGCCATAGTATTTGGGATACATATTTCACTTTTTAGAAAAAATATGATTTATACCCATAAGTTTTAAAAATAATCAAAACTAACTATAAGTTTGTATTACAAGTCAATTGGATCTTCATTGCAACAAATAACAAGTATTGGAGCAATGTGGTAGTTTGGAGTGAGTGCAACAAACATCATTCCATACAACGTGAAGCAGACAAAACAAATGACTTTGTTACCTTGAACCGATTGTTCATCATTTTCATCAACAATCACATCATCACTTTCATATTCACTGAATATTTCATCACTACTTTGGTGTTCACGTAAAAAATTATGTAATACAACACAAACAACTACTATAGAGGGTGTTTTTGCAAAAGATAAAAATTTGGTGTAAAATTTGAATTTTTAAAAGATCCCCAAATAATGAGATTTGACCCAAATACTAGTTTTTTCTAGTATTTGAAAATTTGGGTTATTTGCCAAAAATATTTGCCAAATATATAATGGCAAATTATATGGACAAACATTATTTGCAAATTTTTTTCCAAATTTTACTTAGAAAATCTATGGCCAAGCGGGTCCTAAGTTGATTAACAAACGCATCTAAGTAGTTTTTTCAAAAAAAGTCTTTAAAGAGACAATAAGGCTGAAATGTCAAATTGCCACAATTTAGATGTTTGAATCAAAGTACCCATGCACGTTATACTTCTTTTTCTGATAAAAAAAATTGTTNCCAAATACTAGTTTTTTCTAGTATTTGGGAATTTGGGTTATTTGCCAAATATATAATGGCAAATTGTATGGACAAATATTATTTACAATTTTTTTTTCAAATTTTACTTGAAAAATCTATGGCCAAATGGTTCCTAAGTTGATTAACAAACGCATCTAAGTAGTTTTTTCAAAAAAAGTCTTTAAAGAGACAATAAGGCTGAAATGTCAAATTGCCACAATTTAGATGTTTGAATCAAAGTGTCCATGCACGTTATACTTCTTTTTCCGATAAAAAAAAATGTTTTTCAGTATTATTAACAAATTTAGGATGTATTTGTAGAAATCTCACGTCTATCAAGAATTGTATTGATGAAAATAATGTTGGGTTACAAGCTTTTTATATAGGAGAGAATTGTAGAGTCCTAAGTTAAGTACTATACTTAGAGTCCTACTACAATGCCTATTACTACTATAATAATAATAATAATAATAATAATGCAATTATAAATAATCTAATCCTAGTCGTAATATAATCCTAATCATAATACAATTCTAGTCATAATATAATCCTAATTAATATAAGTAGTATAATCCTAGTGCGACTCTAATTCTAGAGCAGTGTTGTAAACTCGTTAGTCAGCTTCGTTGGACCTGTTCCTTTGACATGTTCCAATCCTCAGCTTTCTTCTTCATCAACACTTGTTGCAGACACATCAGTCATAGCTTCGTTGGACCTGTTCCTTTGACATGTTCCAATCGTCAGCTTCCTTTTTCTTCAACAGTATTCATCCTCTTTTACATTTCGTATGAAATTTGAATTCTGAATTTGTCGGTTACATTCTTATATATATATTATCATTGGATAAATAAATGACGAAATAAGTAGTATTCCAAACGATCACGTACTACAATATGTTATATATTATTCTCATATATCAAATGTATTGTATTGCATTAGGAAAGGACTCAACTAACACCACACATTTTGCATCATCCAGGGCATGAGTCATGTTAATGATTTTTTACTTCACTTATTTTGTTTATTTATTTTAGTTTTGGTGTTTACGTAATCAAGACAATCTACTTGAGCTAGTCATGTTTCCCACTATTTTATGAAAGTTTTGTTAATATCATACTCTATGCATTTCATGTTAAGTGATGCTTTTAGTTTGGACATGGAGAAATTTATTTACTTTTAAAAAGTAGAAAATATTTTTATTAAATTATTCTTAATAAATTAATTAGTAGTAGGAATCAAATTTTATATATATATACTACTTATAATTATAGTGAATTACAAATTTTACGTCTAATCATCAATTTCTTTTGAGAAAATATATTATTTATAAGTTGTTAATCAAACTTAAAATGTTCTCAAATAAAATTTTAAGTTAGTTAAAAAAATTTTTGGTTGGGGAAGGGGCTGGTTTGAGGGTAGAGGGGCGGCGTTGGGACAAAGTAAATTTTATTATTAATTTCTTTTTTTTTATTGGTTAGGGTCGGGGTAAGGGGTGGGGTAAAAACACAAATTGTAATTTGAGGTAGAAGAAGAATTTTGGAAAATGTTTTCCTTAATTTTTGAAGAAAGTCATTTTCCTTAAATTTGAAAAAATAAGTTGATTTGGAAAATATTTTCCAAAACATTTAAGTCAACCAAACATGAGAAAATTGGAAAAAAATGTTTTCTTCTTACCAAACACACCCATAATTACAGTGAATGCTTTGAAAATCTTCAACAATATATATGTTTATTATATATATATATATATTGTTGAAGATTTTGTGTAACTATAAATCATTTCATTTAGGATAAAAGAGAAACTTAAAAGTTAAATTATTTTTATTTATATAAATATGATACTCTATTTGAAACAGACTAAAGAATAAAGTGTGTCACATAAATTGACACGTATTATAATACTCCATAATTATCAAATTTATATCGGCCCCCAAGAAAAAAGGCTCTTGATGACATGGAATGATAGCAAAATGAGTCACTTGATGGATATGCAAACCTAAAAACTGGACAGTTATAATGTTAACGTCGTCATTAGCTAATAATATTCCTCGTGTCTTAATTTAATGAATATATAAATATTATTTATGTCATACCAAGACATGACTTAATTCTATAATTTTAAAAATTAATCGTATTAAGTAATAATAGGTTCAAAACAAACAAAGATTTTACTAATATAATAATTGTTGCGACTCTTTTAAGTTTTAACAACTAGATCTCTTGGCCTTTCAAGTTCAACATTACGTATACGTGCTAAAAAAAGTTAAATTGAATAATATATTCCTGCACATTACCAAAAGATTGGAAAAAGTTAGTGCACTTTGCGTTTCAGCACTATTAATTGGATGATAAAAAGTAAAAAGAATGTGTTGTATGGGCGAACTACCTAAATAAATATTTGTGTTTGTACTTTGAAATGGAATAAATGGAAAGTTAACGTTGTTAGAGATAATTCGTCCATTTGTGGGCAAATTATCCGTTTTAATTTATGTTTTAAGGGAGGGTCTCTTTTGATATGTGATGTCTAAAAAGTGTCCGTTTTGAATCGAGATCGTCAAATTGACGGGGAAAGGCCATAAAATGCTATGGTTATAACTTATAAATGATGAGAGTCCGAAAGCAGTTGGTGCCTCTTCATGGTTGTAATGGGCCAATCAAGCAACTAGTACAACACGATATAACATAGCCATGTATTCAAAGATATGTGAATATCATAACTAGCTCAAAAATAACTATAACTTATAGTGTGATTTCTGCAAATTCAAAAGGCATCCCACAAAACAATATTATAAAATTATGGGGCCTTATAAAGTTCCTACTATGGATGCGTGGCAACAATTATATTTTTACTATGCTCCTGTATTTACTTGGTAAATATTTCTTTGTCAAATATGTAGTCTCAGGGAACTACGTCTGTGTTCACTTCTAGTGATGTTCAAAGCATTATAGTTCAACTCAACAATCAAGATATCTGAGAATAGCATGCTTCAACTCTAGTTTTGAGACAATTACTGCATCGGAATCTTCATTCTTTATTGTGGCAATTCCATGCTAACAAGTTAATTTCATGCCGACTTGCGGAACAATCACATCAATATACACGAAAATAGAAATTGAAACTGGAACTTGATAACGAACCTGGACTAATCGAGATAGAGTCATGAATAATATGAATTCGTGACATATCGAAATTGTTTCATTTTTGCCGGAGCCATGAAAAAAGTATTCACTACTGCTTACAACACTTCATTCACTCATCTAGCTACTTCGAAACTGTTCAGCGGACACATGCCTGGAGTCTAATGTGTCTCTACAATATTGCGTAGATAGACTGATTATTGTAGGCAAATGTCTATAGTGATTTAAAAAAAAAGTTTAATTACTACCAAAACACATTATAGATAAATTCATCCAAAACACCTAGTTTCAGATTATGAGATTATCCACCTATAGTACCTCAACCTATGGCTCAAAAAACAAGAATATCACAGTATAATCACTCTGTCAGCTCAACTTGAAAATGAAGTTCTAGTATAAAGTAATTAGGATATTACCATCATAATATTTTGTGATGATTATTTGGTTGTTTGTAGAAAATTTATATAGTTGATATTCGATTGCAAAACTTACTTATATGTATAACCATATGTGGTTGTGTGTGTGTTTTGGAACAACACACACATTTAAGTGCATGGCAAGCACTATTGAATAAAATGACGTGGTATCATTTATAATGTAAATATTAATTCTAATTAATAAGATTTTAGTTATTTATGTGCAATATACTCTCTCCGTTTCATTTTATATGTCATTCTTTTCTATAAATAGTTGGACCAAAATATTTGTCATTTTATAAAATTATGCATAAATTACCATATTTTGCCTATTATACCTTTGATAGAATAGTTAATTAATCTTGTCATTTATTAATAAAGTTAACTTAAGAAAACATTAAATAAGAGTAGAAGGGTAAAGTTACATCATTTCTTAATGCAAGTGCAAAGTAAAAATGTGACATATAAAATGGGACGGAGGGAATATTATTTTGGATATTATAAAAATGATAATCATAAATATGAAGATTTAAATTATTTAATTTATAGTTCTAAAATATTTTTAGTAAAAATTAGATAATTTTATTAAAATATAAATTTTTTGTTTTCTATTAATTACACTTCAATAGAGTTTTAAGTGAAAATAAAATCATAAAATTCACTACTAAATTTTTTTGGATCTCACAAGATGTGTTAAATAGTGAGTCATATTCCAATTCCAATTCGTTCAATTCTAACCAAAAGTTAAATAGTGGATCATAATCCAACCGGCCTAAATTTTAATTTCATTACTTAATTTTAATAATTTGTTTGATTATGAGTGAAAGGTCAAAAACAAATTTAAACTATCTCTTCTTTTGAATTCAATACCTGCACTATTGGAAGTGTGAGTTTACTATTTGAGATATCACTCAACAATTAGTGAAACTCACCTAGACTTATATTTGATGGTGTGTATACTATACATTCTCTCTTTTGTTTAAAAATTCTGATACGTGAAAAAATAATTCCCTAATCGAAAAATCTAAAATATATTATTGTTGGATTAAAAGTTAAAGAGAAAAGTTAAGATTTATTAATATGTAAATTAATTTAATTCTCCATTGCAGAACTTCTTCTCCACATTTTCAGCAGTGGTCTTGTCTCAAATGTGATGTCGATATCTTTTGACTGGTTTCAAACATCAATTTCCCCTATGTGTCAGCTAATAAAGTCGTTATATAAGTCATGTAGATGAAAATTTTATTGCCAAACGCGCCTAAAAGTGTTTCTAGACAAATATTTGGTCTAGTCATCGTTTAGTGTGTTTCGTTGCAAATGTAGAAATTTTGTTAGTTCCTCCGTTGTTTTTGTGCAAAAAGTGATGGAGGCCCAAACTATTACTATTACTACTAATGTGCAGCCCATCACGGCGGAAGCACAAAACTCTCTTGTCCTAAATGTTTAATTAATATAAGCAACTCCCTTCTGACCCAAAAAAAAGAAAAAACTGTCATGTCAAAAAATAATTCGATGTATTCTCTTATGTATTAGATTAGAGGGAAAAAAACTTAACTATACAAAATAAGCACCTAAATAACAACTATATAACAATAGTTAATATTTAATAAGTTGTCATATTTGTAATTAAAATGTTATTGTTATAAATAAAAAGAGTAGACTGATATTATGTAAATTAAAGTCTTAAGTTAAATATTCTTGTAATTTTTCCTTTAAGAAATTATAAACAAGTGGTTCTATTATGGTGTTATACATTGTTGTAGGTTAGTATGTGTCTAACTATTTATCGAAATGTATCGCAGGAATGTATGTGGATTTCAAGATTGAAGGAGTGATATATGACACAAACACCAAAACGACGTTTATCAAATAGATACAATATTTTGTAATTAATTTTATTTTTTTATGAATGAAATTTTTACTAATACTGGTGATTTTTTCATATATCTTGGTATAATTATTTTTTAATTCGATGATAAATATTGATAGATAGTTGATAATATTATGGCGTAAGGCAACATATAGTTGAAATATATAACAAAAATTAATGTTATAAACATGATTTTTACTTCATGTGCGATTTAATTATTTGTTGGTGTAAGTTATTCATTGTGATTAAAAATAATTGTAAACTAAACTTAATCTATAATGTACAGTATTAAATATACTTTTAAAAAAATTTAAAACTATTGAACGGTGCTTTGAGTGTGATAGTTTATAATAGGAATAAAATTTGATTATATTTTATTATAAGTTATTTATTATAGTTAAAAAAAATGGTCTCCAATATAATACAAAATCTATACCATTTAATTTACTCATTCCCCTTAACTAACATATATAAAATTGAAGAGAGAAGTAAAAAGAGGTCTTCCCATTATAATTGAAATGAAACTAAAGAGGGGGAAAAAAACTTTTTCCAATAGTAATTATATGAAATTAATGAGAAACGTGCTTAATGATAGATCATATTAATAAGATGATACATTTTCACGCCCTAAAACTTAGCAACAAATTCTAAAAAGATAATTTAAAGAGAACGTAATTGAAGGGAGAGAGAGAAAAAAAATTAGCATCAAAATCCAAAAAGATAATTAAATAAAACGTAATTGAAGAGAGAGAGAATTATTTGTTTACCATAGTAATTGTATTAAGTAAGAAAGAGAAAAAAAAATATTTAAGTAAAAGAAATGTATGCAATTATAATTGTGATTGATAAACTAAATGGTAAAAATAATAAATAATGAGTTCCATAAAATCAACCACTAAGCCAAGAAAATAGGTATAAAAACGTGTGAAGATGTGAGAGTGCATCCAGAATAACTCTGTCATATTTGTAATTAACATGTTATTGTTGTAAATAAAAAAAAATAGTCTGATATTATGTAAATTAAAGTCTTAAGTTAAATATTCTTGTAATTTTTCCTTAGATTAGGTTACCTGCTAAGCCCAAATAAAACCCAACTTTGGGTTGTGGCCAAAGTGATTCGCCATGAAAATGTGAGAGTGCATCCAGAATAACTTATGAAAATTATAATATTATAATACAAATATATGAACTTATACTCCGCGAAAAAAAAAATTGTTACGAAAAAACATAAATTAAAGACCAGCAAAATATAGGGTCAAAACGGTAAATAAACCCCAAATTTCGTGTTGTTTATGTCAGAAACAATAGATGTTTATCCGGGCCCAACAAGGATATACATTGTATTCCACTGAAATGTATAAATCACATGTTATATACATTAATAATATACAACAATGTAATTCGACTATTCAGTTCCAATAGTGTACAAATGCGCAAAATTGTGCAGTTTAATTTTCAATAGACGAGTTTTGTAAATTGGTAGAGGTAAATAATTTTGTCACGTAGTAAGTTTTATTTCTTCTGATGCACATGCTCAAAATAATATTTTTTTCACTTTCTAAAGAGAAAAAAAAAGGTATATATGAGTCATTTATGTAACAATAGATGTATATATGATCCACTTTTATAATGAGAAGTATATCAATTCTAAATGACAAAGTTAAGGGTATATCGTACCTTTTTTTTTCAATATTCAAGAGCTGCTCCTTCCATAGAAAAGTCAAGGCTTGGAAAACAAAAACAAAACAAGGAAATCAATGAAACTATGAGTTTAATTCTTTTTTAATTGGTCTGGTAGGTGGATTAATTTTTTAGTCAAGCCAATCCTAATTGCCTATAATTAAGAAAATCATGCCTCAATTTAGTAGCTATACACGTGAGAAAGAAAATAAGTTCAAATCTATACTCATTTCCTTTTGTTTTTGTAAGTATTATATTTGTTTTTTTGGGTCAAACTAACATATTTCAAGTTATCGCGCGCTAAACAGAAGAATATTTGAATTGAGGTGAATTATGGGTTGCTATTTTGAATTCGAATTGCATACACTTCAAATGAAAATTGTGAAATATTTCGTGCCTTTAGGATTTAAATTTAATATTAGATAGATTGTTATGACCTAATAAACATAACAACAATTTTGAAGTTCTTAACGGATAGCTTTCAATATGCACAGGTTTATGTAATTTCTAAGTTGGATGGTATGACATAGGGCTGTTTAAAATCGAACCTAAACCGATAATCCGAACTGAAAAAAATTTATTAGTTTATCAGTATTGGGTTATTGATATAGTGGTTTTGATTTTTTTTCTTATCGGGTTATCGATTCTTAACGGATTAATCAATAACCCGATAGTAAATTAAATAATTATATTTATACCATTTTGTATATAAAGTCCTTGATTTAGAGTTTGGTTTCCTATTTTTATTTCTGGTTGTCTCAAACACTTGGTTATTCTACAATGTAAAAATGTTTGCTTTTGAGCAAGATGTAACTTGTGAACTCATGTGCATGGTTCATTTGGTTTGTCACCTTGTTTCTAATTGATTTTCAATGTTTTTTTTTTGTGTCAAATCTTAATCGAACCGATAACGATCAATCGATAAACCAATAACCAATAAGCCAATATCTTAATGGTTCGACAACGGTTTAGCATCTCTACAAACAGATAACCAATAAGCCAAATCGATAAACTTTAAAACTGAATCGAATCGACCGATACGCAATCTGTATGACATTTATAAGTTAACTTTTTATTTTGTCTAAAGTTCGTGCGTTTAAATGGTAAAATTTAAGTGAATTTGATGATTACTTCAAATCAAAGAAAAATATTGACCATCTTATATTATATTTGTCACTTAATCATGGTTAAATATTATACATTTTCATTTAATTTTTAATTTTTATCCTACCTAAAAAAAAGGATGGAAGCACTTTTAAAGCCCGTTTGGATTGGCTTAAAAAATGTAATTTTTCAGTCAAACTTAAATGACTTGTAAGTCAAAAAATAAAAAGTAGGGGAAGAAATAATTTTGGTTTTTGACTTATTTTAATATATTTAAACTTATTTTAAGTCATTTTTTACTTTGCCAAACACTTCCGAACTTATTCTAAGTCATTTTTTGACTTATTTTAAGTTATTTTTTATATTTGTCAAACATTTTCATAAGTAAAAATTAACTTAAAAATATATTTGCCCAACCTTTAAGTTAATCTAAACGGACTCTAAAACAATAGTCATGCATGAGATCAAACCTAATGGGACCTTTTTACATTTAAAACAACAAAAACAATTTCCATACCTGTAAACAATTTTAGCAGATAAAAAATTTGAGATTTGAAAAAGATGTCAAGATGTAAGATTGTGTCCAAACCGACAAAATTATTTTAATATAGTTTATTACTCATCTTTTCATTTTAACTTATCTACAATTTCAAAAATAGATCTTATTTTTATTTGTTACTTTTAACAGTTATTTTTTCCATATTTTACTCATAGCACTAATTATCTATTTCCCAAACCGAATAGTGTGGTAAAATAAATATGTCAATTATTATTTTTTTAATGGGCATATTAAATCTAAATATAACAAATAAAACTGAACGGAGAGAATAGTTGGCAGCAATGGAGCAAATCTTTCATACAGAATTTTATGACTATTTTAATTTCATCAGAAAAAGTCAACATAGGTAAGATCGTTTACTTGAAACTTAAGCAAAAAAAAATTCAACAAATAAAAGTGAACGGAGAGAATAGTTGGCAGCAATGGAGCAAATCTTTCATACAAAATTTTATGACTATTTTAATTTCATCAGAAAAAGTCAACATACGTAAGATCGTTTACTTGAAACTCAAGCAAAAAAAAATTCGATATTGCTTGCTAGCTATATGGTTGGTGAGTCTAGTCTTTGATATATATCCAACTATATTCATACTTGTCTTTAAGGTCGTCATGTTCAGCTCCATTTCCTCTACTTTAATTAATTAATTAATTGTGCTTCATTTAGGATTTAGGGGTAAAGATAATGAGTGATGATAACAATACACTCCCTATTGTTATGTGGTAGTGATCGAGTTCAAATTAATGGTGTTAAATGGATGGATTAAACTTTTTTTCTTAAATTTGGGGTTCTCAGACTTTGTCATAATGTCACTGACCATTCATGGTCATCGAAAATTAGGGGCAAGTAGGGTCTCTGTCGGTCGAATCGGTTCGATTTTGAAGTTTATAATCGGTTTGACTTATTGGTTATCGATTTGTAGAGATGCTAAATCATTATAAAACTTTTAAGATATTGACTTATCGGTTATTGATCGTTATCGGTTTAACCGTTAAGATTTGACATCAAAAAAATTATTGAAAATCACCTACAAATAAGATGACACCAAAAAAAAACCTCAAACCGTTAAAAACCTATAATCTGGTAACAAGAAAAATCAAAATAATTAGCAAAACAGCTAAACCGATAACTCATTATTGATAAATCAATAACTCTTTTTTGGTTCGAATTATTGGTTTCGGTTTGATTTTGAATAGCCCAGTACGAGAACCTAACTTCCATAAAAATTGCAAAAAAAGAAAAAAAAATAAAGGACACTAGACTACAACTACGAAGAAACTCGATGTTTGATATTTATATTAGATCCCGACTAAATTTGGATTCACACCGAAAAGTCTCATTGAGGGTAAAGTGATTCCTAACAAAGACAATTCTGTACCCAAGGGGGTTTGGACCCGAGATCTCTTAGTTAGGAATAAAAGAGTGCTTACCACTCAACCACAACCCTTGATAGCAACCCCTTCACCTACTTCGGTAATTGTTGGAAGGAATTAAAAAAGTTGTTATTTTCACTTGTAGAAGCACGATTAGCCATGAAGTCCGCAAATAGATTAGACTGATCGTATATAATATATCAAATACACTTTTTTTCCTGATAATTATTTCAACAACATTTCATCATTTATTTGTTCAAACTTGAGCGGTTCAGAAAAGCCATATTTTTATGGGATAATTTTGTCATCACCCTATAGTGCAAACTAAGTATAATAAAATACATAATTATTCAACAATGCGTATACCGTATATATACTTTTAGTCAATAGTTTGGCATATATTGGAATACATTCCACGTGTATTCTACGTTATACTCCCTCCGTCCACTATTGTTTGTCAAGGTAAGACCATGCACAACATTTAAGAAAAAATTAATATAAGGTGCAATTTAACTAATATAACCCTATTATCAATCATTATTAAAATGGTTTGTACTTTTTGAAAACCGTAAAATCAACTTTTTTCACATTAAAGTAGTCTTGTAACTTTAAAATGGTTACTTTTTTAAACTAGTAGTTATGTAATTATTAAGGGCAGAATTGGAAAAAAATGACTAATTATTTCTTGATTGTTTAAATTGATAATTAATTTTGGACAACTATTTTTAGTATACCTGACAAATAATAATGGACGGAAGGAGTATAAACCTAAGTCAAAATCAGATTTTGTAGTACGTGCAAATTAAATGAATTTGAAAAAAATGTCAATGATATGAAACTCATGTTTTCTGTAGCTACACATTTATTCCCTTCACTTTTCGTGTGATTATATAATATGTTTCGTGATTCATGCATTTTATTGTTAAGAAAAAAATTATACTATCTCATATATAATTTCTTAAATAAAAACATGTTTGTCTCCCATCACCAACGTTTTTTTTTTGTTGTTATTTTACATTTTCTTATACTTGATCTTATGTGTGATCTCAAGCTTCATCAAGAAGGTAATATTATCATCAAAATTATCTCCCATTCACTTTTTCTCACCATTAATTAGGTAGAACTTTTATACTCAGTAATTATTTAATTTCCTTATTGGAGGTTCAAAGTAATCAAAAAAACATTTATCTCTTTTTTGAGTGTTAACAATATCACACTAATATATTACAATCAGAAGTTGTAGTAAAATGAATAAGATCTCTTCATTTTTAAGTGAAAGTTATAATAACTAGATTTGATTTCTAATGGAAAAGTAATTACAACATGAATTCAAATCAAACAAAACTTTAATATGGAAATCATTTTTACTTACCTTAGTCATTTCAATAATAATATTAAATCATGAAATAAGGCCAAGGAAGCAAAATCCATGTTGGAGACATCGTTAGCATCATTCACTTGAGACAATATTTTCATCTTAAAAGTCTTATTAATTAATACTCCGTATGTCCACGTTTAATTGTTATATTACGTTATTCGAAAGTCAATTTGATTAATTTTTAAAGTTAAATTAGATTACATTAATTCGGTATTTTAAATAAAAAATTTAAATATTCAAAAATTATACAAAAAGTACTATAAATTGATTTTTTGCATATCAATATGATGAAAAAATACATCGTAAAATGTTAGTCAAAGTTGTTATCGTTTGACTCTAGAAAAGAAAGATACGACAATTAAAAATGGACAGAGATACTCCTACTTTCAAACTTGAGCGGTTCAAATAAGTCATATTTTTATGGGCTAATTTTGTCATCAATCCTATAGTGCAAACTAAGTATAATAAAATACATAATTATTCAACAATGCGTATACCGTATGTTGAAAATATAATAAATTAATTCATTTGTTAGTTAGTAAGGCAGTTGGTATTTTTGTTAATTGGTTCATTCGGGTAGTTAGTTGTATGTGTATAAATAGTGACTTTCAGCTCAATGATAATCAGTTTGCAATTTCACAATTCAGTTTCCCCTTTTACTCCATTCTCGTCCAGAATCATATGCAAGCTCAGAGTCTCCTGCCATGGAGTCTCAGTCGTTTGAATCATAATCTCTACATGGTATCAGAGCGAGGGATCTTCATTCCGCACTGATTCACCTCACAATTCGTTAATTCAATTTCGACAATCTCGAATCGCACTTCGCGATTTCGTATTCGGAGATCTCACTCGCAATTCGACATTTCACATTTCTGTAATCTCATTCTCCTTCTCCTTCTTCATTCATCAATGGCGCCTACTGAGGAAGATCAATTGCCTGCTGTAGTTCAGGATTCAAGCAATGCTATGCATATGCATCCATCGAAAAGTGCTGGATCTTCAATTACTCTGGTTGTTTTCGATGGAACTAGGTATTTGTCACGACCCGGGATCACCCCCTAGTCGTAACCGGCGTACTCGACCTCGAAGAGGTCTAATACAAGCCTCTTAGCATTCATTCATCGCATAGACACTAAAATCATAAGGAATTAAAAACTTTCTTTACCAAGAAAACATTTCATAAAAAAAAAAAAACAATAGCAAGCGAAAGACTTTCTAGACTTTATACATGATGTCTCAAAACCATCTAATACTTTAGAGTACAAAATTCGGGACTAATCCCATNATAGCCATGACATGTCATCATCTCCAAATCCCTACACTTTAGTCCAAAAGGGAAAAGAAAGGGGTTAGCACAATTAAGTACCAAGTATGGAGACCATGCAAAAACATGCCAAAAAGGACATTTTCAAGGAAGTAAATGCTTTCCTATCATTTGATAAAACCTTTCCTTTATAAGTATAAGAGACATAATAGAAGTCAACATTAACATATAAGACCATAGCCAACCATACATATACTCAACATATGTCCATATACAATCCATGCTTAACTTTAAAAGAACACATGTCATTTCATTACCATAGGACCTCTACATAATATAATCTTAAGACACACTTGAGTGAGACAAGAAGTGACCGCCTATACAACCTTTTCAAGCACACTTAAGTGTTCCCCAAGATTACCTTAGATAAGGACATTTCCTTCACAACCTAACATCAATAGACCAACATTCTTTAAGAAACCATTTTGGAGACATTCATGTATTCAGAGGACTTTCATATATTAGCCATTAAGGCTTAGAGAACTCACTTTAGCATCTTCAAAGCCTATTCGTGTCATGTGTAGATAGCATCCTATACTACTACCTACACGTTGTAGAACCTATCCAATAACTAGAGTGCACATCCCACATGATGGGAATAGGCATTAACCGACATAGACCATGCGAGCTAGACATGGAATCCGGTGTCATAAAACCCTACACCGTGGAAGGTGTTCTACTTGCCAAGGGTAGAACTAGGACACATCCCATGTAGGCACATGGTTTAGGGGATATCCAAAGATGTTCATTGTACTATTGCCTCATACTCGGGAGAGCTACCATCTTAACCATATCCGCTCGGTGCTTTGCCTTAATTCCCATGAAGTAATTTCATTCACATGTGCTAGAGAGGGCACCATCATTAGGTCTACCGACCCATAGCACATCTACCAAGAAGGGCACCACAAGGATCTACCGATCAAGGTTCATTAAGGATAGCTCATTAAATCCCCCTGAAAGAGTGCCTTAGGCCTACCGATTTTTCATTAAGGGTGCCTTAAGCCTACCGGTCCAAGGTTCATCATTTCACACATGAGAAGGGCTACCACCATTAGGTCTACCGATTTCATGGTTTTACATTTACTTAGGAAAGCTAGACTTATGAAAGGGCACCATTTCTTAGTTTTGCCGATTCAAGTCTTGGC